>NC_135220.1:17330523-17388023 GCF_052324685.1 Brachyhypopomus gauderio | reverse complement strand
ACTGAGAACGTGATTCATCGGGCCGCACGCTTGCCCCTCCCACAGCTGTAGGACTGCCGTGTGCTTTTAATGACTACGTTAGGACTTGTTTAAAAAAGCAGTCTTCCCTCATGTCCCTGTATTAAAGACGAGAGGAGTCTCACCTGAACTGCAATCTGGCTGGAGTGTCATCTGGTATAAATATGCAGGCTGAATTTGACTGAACAGCAATTATCAAGCTGGTTGGCTTCACTATTGGCTTCACTTTTACAGCTACCATGGTTATAAAATGCTGTAGACAGGATGATAGGTGACTGTGATAGTCTGACAGTGCAGGACCTCCCGTGACCACTGTTACCCCTCAGATACCTGACAGTGCAGGACCTCATGTGACCACTGTTACCCCTCAGATATCTGACAGTGCAGGACCTCATGTGACCACTGTTACCCCTCAGATATCTGACAGTGCAGGACCTCATGTGACCACTGTTACCCCTCAGATATCTGACAGTGAAGGACCTCCCGTGACCACTGTTAGCCCTCAGATATATGCTCACAGGAGGCAGTATCAGCACTGACTCATATTCTTAGGCTTCAACATGTGCCTGCTGTACATAGACATGCCTGAAGAGGGAGCCATGAACAGAGAGTTCATGATTATCAGAGATGTTTATGCCCTCTGGTTTCTGCCCGTAACAAATCAGTAGTATGAGGTCGAATGATTATGTGTGTGTGTGTGTGTGTGTGTGTGGGTGGGTGGGTGGGTGGGTGTGTTTGATTTGTTTTTCTGTGACGTGAATTTAGTTGAGGAAGTATTATATAGACAAAGTTGAGGAGAACCTTTGGAATGTGTATTTATAACTGTGATAAAGGTGGGTTTGTGTGTGTGTGCTGGTGTGTGCGAGTGTGTGTGTGTGTGTGTGTGTGTGTGTGTGTGTGTGTGTGTGTGTGTGTGTGTGTGTGTGTGTGTGTTGTACAGGACATTCCTGTGGAAGGGCCCTGCCTTGTTTCTCAGCCCCCCACCGAGGAGCATTTCCACTGCAACACACACCCACACCCACACCCACACACACACACACACACACACACACACACACACACACACACACACACACACACACACACACACACCCACACCCACACACACACACACACCCACACCCACACACACACACACACACACACACACACACATACACACACACCTCAGTAAGAGCAGAGGTTACTTCCTACAGACATCCTGCAGAACACCATAATCAAAATTAAACTGGAAGAGAGAGAAGGAGAAACAGAAACAAGGAGGATGTAGAGAGAGAGAGAGAGAGAGAGAGAGAGAGAGAGAGAGAGAGAGAGTTCCTCGCCCTCCATACTGCATGATACAAGTGCTCCCACACTAAACACTTTACATGCCACACAAAGAGTCACCATGTTGGACATCAGTGCAGCAGTTTTAATGCCCATTGGACTCTCACACACACATTGGACAGCTCATACAGTTTTAGGTATCATAGTTTTTCATATGATTGCATTCAAATGAAATAGAATATATGTTTCTTCACTGTATAAAACCACGACCGAGCCTTAAAAGAGACTTCAGAGATGAGCAAAACATACGTGTGATACTATTTACAAAAAATGTTTTTACTTGCTTAGTAAACTAGAGGGCAATTCGGTTTTTCCTGGCAATTTAGCCAGTGCAATTGCCATCAAGTCATTTGTGTTATTTTACATCTTGTCTAGTTATAAACACAATTCTAAGATACATAAACAAACATAAACTGTTCATTAGAGATTCTTTAGAGATGAGCAGTGTAAATGTGTTTGAACACTCTGCCTTTACTCAGGGTGTGTTTTCACCTTCACTCGGGTTTGGCTCCCTAGTCCTGATTTGCTGGGATTATGCTCGTGGTGCAGGATTGCGCAGGATTATGCACGTCTTGCAGCATTCATTGAAATTATCCATGTTGAAATTATCCTGTTGTAATATGCTCAGAACATAGTGTAAGCAAGTGCATATTAATTTCACTGAGCATTTTGTTAAGTTTAGGTAATGATTATGATCGAATGGCTAATGCAGTATTTATTACATTTACATGTTCTTGTAAGACTCAGGAGGTACTTTATAGGAAGAAAATAGACTGTTTTCGCCTTTCAAAATTTTTTAAACTCCTTTTGACACAACTTCCTCAAAGCAACTGTCATTACACAATACCATCTGCAGTCCAGAAGCGCACCACTGCACACACACACACATACACACACACACATCAACACGCAAACACACGTGCCCACACACACCAAACATGCCACAGTAGCATCACTACTGTTCTCTCATATGTACATGCACAGCAGGACGAGACCTGGTGTGATGTGGTGTGTGTTGTTTTGCATTCATGCAAGCTAGCTGTTGTTGTTATGGCCTGCACACATGTTGTGTTAGACCTGTGTGACACGTGTTAGTGTGACTTTTCTTCTGTGTGTGTGTGTGTGTGTGTGTGTGTGTGTGTGTGTGTGTGTGTGTGTGTGTGTGTGTGTGTGTGTGTGTGTGTGTGTGTATTTCATTCTCTTATTTCTCTTGTGGTCATTATTTCTCCCTGAGCCATGCCCTCTCTCCCTTACCCACTCCTTCTCATTAAGCACATTCGCTGCCTGGCAAAGGTCAATTATATGTTCCAGCACTGACATCGGGTCCTGGAATTGGTCCTTCAGTCTCTGTCACACTCTCTTCCTAGATTTACACACACACACACACACACACACACGGTCTAAGCACACCTGTTTTGATGAGACCCTAGTGCTGCAGAGGTGGACCTAGGTTCTCCATCTCTCCCTTGAAGAACCCACAGACAGAGCTTACAGAACAACAACATTGTTTCAACCTTTCTTATCTCCTCTCTCCAAAATATCCTGTTTCTTCGAACTGTACTGGCCAGAACCAATAGAAAGCTCTTCCTGCTATTGGCTGACTTCACTTCCAGTGTTAGCACAATCTCATCCGCTCCAAACAGTGCTCACTGGAACCTCAACTTACACACTCATCAGAAAAAAGGCTCACTCATACACACAGCCATTGAAAATAGAATTTATTCAACAGGACTGAATAGTCCTGGACTACGATGGCAAGCACCATCAAGGTAAGTTTATAAAATGGAAAATGTATTAATAAAGAAATGTAATATTTTAAATGTCATTGCTCGTTTTCGTTAGTGAACAGATGGGTGCGGGTGTGGGTAACACCCTTTCACTGTAGCCCTGCACCAAGATTTCCTTCTCACCACTGTGTAAATTTCCTTTTTCCTATTCTGTACTGTTTTGAAAAACCGTACAGTAGCGACAAAATACCAATCACCATGATGCATACCGGCAAAATCACTAACAAACTTTAAACTGGATATTTCTTCTACTAATATTTGGCTAGACAAAGTGATTAGTGATGTGTTCATGTTGATTTTTGAAGGACAGGCCTGGGAAAATACTACATACATGTGTATATGTGTGTGTATGTATATATATATATATATATATATATATATATATATATATATATATAGAGAGAGAGAGAGAGAGAGAGAGAGAGAGAGAGAGAGTTTCACCTACAATAATTGTTTGAAATTTGATGTGTACTTTTTCCATGCCCCCTCCCACCCACAGATTTGCATGGCACAGTGTAAAAGTTGGAATTCTATAGACTTGATTTTGTAGTCAGAAACACAGTACCTTTCACTTGTGAGATACCTTATAAATTAAATTTCTTATTTATTTATTTATTTATTTATTTAACATGGACAGTGCACATTAATCAACATTTCAGTTTCTACATCAATGTAAATGTGCCAAAAAGCTACCGGGAATTTTCATCCGTAGTCCCTAGGCAGGTTGTTGTAAAAGCCAGTATCAACAGCTCAATAAAATTTACAAAACACCACCTCTCACACACAATGGCATCACATAGACATCACATATCACACATCACATCACATATATACACATACATAGACATATATATCAATTATATATTATAATTTACAGCTTTCTTCCCTGACTCGTTTATGGAGTGTGTGACATTGCCAGTATGGACTGTCCAGTAACACGGCTTCAGCCTGGTGTCCACTAACACTGCTTCAGCCTGGTGTCCACTAACACTGCTTCAGCCTGGTGTCCACTAACACGGCTTCAGCCTGGTAAGGGGCTTCGCTGTGTCCAGACTCAGCGGGAGTAACACTGAGTTCTCTCAGGGGAAGTGCAGCAGCTGTCTGCTCACACAAGCTTCTGCCTGCCTGTTTTAAGGAACCCCATTTCCACAGTGTACTTCATTTGATGTCATTTTAAATTAGCTTAAGCATAACATTTTTCCTGGATTAAATTTATACTCTAGTGTAAATTAAACTACATTTTATACTGTAATATAATTTAAATTACATTTTAGACCGAGAGTAAATTAAATTTCATTTTAGCTTGTAGTGTAAATTAAATTGCACATCTTATTTAATCTTCGTAACTCAATCTTCGTCAAACTAATTAAGCTGACCAATTTTCATAAAGAACTGAAAACACTGACTGCATTATGTATGTATTATTATGTATGGACATCATTTTGTATTGAAATAAGATAGTTAGGCCCTCCATTATATACATTTCCTGCCTTATTTACATGTTCCACATATACACTACGCAGATATAGACGTAACTAATCAGAGAAGCTCACTGTTTTGTTTATCGGTACTCATAAACATAGAAACAAATACATGCACACATGCTTCAAATATATTCTCAAAGGTTCTAATCTGTACTAAACAGCACTGCAGCAGTTGCAATAGCAGTGATAGTGTAGTCAGTGTTGGAGTTGGAGTTCAGAGGAACATGCAGTGTGTGTTGCGTGCAGAGTGTGTGGGGTGTGCGGAGAGTGGGGTGTGCAGTTTGTGTGGGGCATGCAGAGTGTGTTGCTGTTTCGGACAGGAGTGCTGGTCTGATTATTTCATCAGGCATGTGTCTGTGTTGCTTTCTTGCGCAAACACGTTTCTGCTAAACTCATCAGGAGACTTTACTTACTGTCAGACCCCTCCATACAAAACTACAGCGGGCTGATTTGATTTAAAAGACATCGCATGTCTTGTTTCATGTTATGAGGGTCTATGTAGAGTGATGTCATATACAGTATATTTTTTATTTTAGCTCATGAGACAAATGTATTTATATTTTGTGTAAAGCTGAGATCAAGACAAATATACATACATTTAAATATCTGAATGCAATTTAACACAACATTAGGAATATAGAGATAAAAAAAATTCTGTTTTTAATAGAGCACACTGAAGTCTGAAAATCTAATTGTGCAAATAAGAAAACACGTCGTGGGTTGCTGATGAGGCTTGGATGCTAACAGAGACACAGATGCCTGTGAGTAGAAGTGGTGGTTGAAGCTTTGGGCATGAGCGTGTGCTGAAACAGTGGGCCAAACGAACCACGTGCTCTGACTGCGGCAGAGCGGAGTACGCCATGCTCAACGTACCATGGCACCTGCTGTCTGGAAGAGTACTTCTACACTGACTTGAAATATGTTCCAAGGAGTAATCATTTGCACTGGTAATGTGTAGGGGCCAAACTACATGAGCAGGTGATGATGATGACGTGAAGCGGGAGGTCACGTGATCGGCGTCACGTTGTCCGTAGTAGGGCTGCAGGGAAAGATCAGATATGAAACTGATTTGACTACAGCTGTGTTCCCTGTGAGTTAGAGAGGAGGAGAAAGAGAGTGCTGAGTAAAGGAGGGTGGATGAGGGACAGAGAGTAAGACGGAGTGAGGGGAGGTGATTGTGGGAAGGGAGTGGGGCGAGTGAGAGAGGCAGTGAGGGAGAAGGACAGATTGATTTAGCAGGGGTAGTGAGCAAGTGAGGGAGTGGGGTAGTGATTAGGGAAAGAGTGACTAAGGAAAGCGTGACTTGGGAAATCGCAGAATCTGGGAGCTGCAGCAGGCAGGAAATGTCAGGGCACAAACACTCTGCTGACCCTCACCAGAGGATAATGGCCTCCCACGCCTGTGGTGTTAATGACAACAGGGCGTTCTCCACTCCTCTCTCTCTCTCTCTCTCTCTCTCTCTCTCTCTCTCTCTCTCTCTCTCTCTCTCTCTTTCTCTGTCCTGCTCTCTTGCTCTATCTCTCTCTCTCTTTCCCTCCGTCTCTGTCTTCTGAGGCCCCGCTGGCGAGATCGTAATCAGTATGTGGACGGATGGGCTTTTCCTCTTTTCCACCGACTCCCTCCATTATCCCTCTATTTGGGGCCCTAATGCAGGAAGAGCTAGCGGAGAACTTCCTGTCTGCATCTGTAGTCCTGCTGCCCTCAGCATGAATGAGCTCCCAGCAGAGAGGGGCCACCCAGACAGTTCTCACCCAAAGAATGCTCACTCAGAGTGCTCACCCAGAGAGTGTTCACCCAGACAGTACTCACCCAGACAGTGAGTACTCACCAAGACAGTACTCACCCAGACAGTGAGTGCTCACCCAGACAGTACTCACCCAGACAGTGAGTACTCACCCAGACAGTACTCACCCGGACAGTTCTCACCCAGACAGTACTCACCCAGAGAGTGTTCACCCAGACAGTACTCACCCAGACAGTGAGTACTCACCCAGACAGTACTCACCCAGACAGTTCTCACCCAGACAGTGAGTACTCACCCAGACAGTACTCACCCGGACAGTTCTCACCCAGACAGTACTCACCCAGAGAGTGTTCACCCAGACAGTACTCACCCAGACAGTGAGTACTCACCCAGACAGTACTCACCCAGACAGTTCTCACCCAGACAGTGAGTACTCACCCAGACAGTACTCACCGAGACAGTTCTCACCCAGACAGTGAGTACTCACCCAGACAATTCTCACCCAGACGGTGCTCACCCAGGAGCTCATTTCTTCACTATCCTAATAAATACAGTTAACTACATGCCAGCTGCTCCAACAGAGTTGCCACATATGGACTGAATGTGATATCCTGAAAGCTAGAGCTAAGTGCCATGTCACTGCATATTCAGTCCTGTAAGAACCACCCACAGAAGCTCAGGGCCTCCACCACGGCTCCCCGGGCTGCAGCAGTGGTGCCTCTACCTAGGATGAACACCTTGAGGGTGGAGAGAGGGTGGAGAGAGGGTAGAGGTGGATGCTGGAGGCCCAGGCTGCATTGAGAGCTCCAGACCCTCCGTCCACGCTTCCACCCTTCTCCTCACGCTCACGTTGGAGAAGAGGCAGAGAGCGTGTGCTTCCTGCTGTTTTATTGTCATGGTTGTTGGAGCTCTGCAGTGCCGCTACAGCCAGCGCGAGCAGAGCCGTGTGCTTTCGCACATTTCGTGGCTGGCAGCTGTCCCACCACCTTCCGTAAGTCCTCCACACCGCACCGGGCTCTCCGCCTTGTGTCCAGTGGATTTTGTATCCTGCCACTTGTCGTCACGCTCAAGTCTGGCTTTGAGCAGGGCCCATTCGCCGGCTTCAAGGGTCACGTTTTCAGCACTGGCTGTTCTGATGGGTGGTTCCATAGTTATAAAACAGAGGAAGTGTGTGCGCACATGTATGTTCGTGTGCACATGTGAAGGTGGGTGTAGCCCTCTGCTGCAGGTTTGACCCCTGCTGACCCAGGATCAGTGAACGAAGTGACACAGCTTTGTGACACAGCTTCCCCTTCCTCCCTCTGATCTCAGACCTGCAGCACCACCACAGAGCACAAGCTGCTTGGGCCCTGACAGGAGTCTTTAACTGTGACACAGTTGGAGCATTGCAGTAAAATTTACTTTTTCTTCACCCACAGTAAAAATAACCCTCCCTTCTTCTTTCCATATCTTTTTCTGTCACTTTCTCTCTCACTATTTTTCTTTATATCTTTCTCACTGTATTGTCTTCTACCCCCCGCCCTTCCTCCCCCCACCCCATAGGAGGCGCTGTCCGTGGTGAGTGAGGATCAGTCTCTGTTCGAGTGTGCATACAGCGTGGCCCAGCAGGGCAAGGCGGACATGACGGCGTCGGCGGCAGGCGAGTACGGTTCGAGCAAGCTGAGTCCCAGGGCACCACCCGATTGGCTCGCCCCACCGCCCGGCCGGGTCACCGTGAAGATGGAGTGTGGCGGGGGCGGGACCACGGGGGCTGGAGGAGGAGGGGCTCAGGTGAACGGCTCCAGGTGAGCGGCGTATCCACCTAGACCTGCTCAGCTCAGCTGAATTTTTAACTTTTACAAACTACACTGTGTAAAATCAGGCTGCCTACATTTTATGGCCCAGTGAGAGGCCACATTAGACATTTGGTTGGTGTCCTCGTGTATTCTGTAGATGCAGATTTTACAAAGTTTAGAGGTTTTTGTTGACGGTTGTGTCACGTCTGACATGTGTATAAAGAGATGATTGTTTGGGTGTTTGTGTGTGTAGGTGGTATATATGGGGGAGAGATAGTTGATGGGTGTGTAGGTGGTGTATATGGTGGAGAGATGGTTGTTTGTGTGTGTAGGTGGTGTATATGGTGGAGAGATGGTTGTTTGTGTGTGTAGGTGGTGTATATGGGGAGAGATGGTTGTTTGGGTGTGTAGGTGGTGTATATGGTGGAGAGATGGTTGTTTGTGTGTGTAGGTGGTGTATATGGTGGAGAGATGGTTGTTTGTGTGTGTAGGTGGTGTATATGGTGTAGAGATGGTTGTTTGTGTGTGTAGGTGGTGTATATGGTGGAGAGATGGTTGATGGGTGTATGTATTTGTTGGTGGTATATATGGTGAAGAGATGGTTGTTGTTGCAGTGATAGGCAGTGTATCTATCCCCTTGCACAAGACCATCAGAATCCTGTCAGAGCACCAGCTCTACACAGAAGTCACACACACACACACACACACACACACACACACACACACACACACACACACACACACACACACACACACACACACACACACACACATACAGACACGAGTGCTTTTGCACACAAATGCATGCAGACGCAATGACACGTCGAGGTGCAGATGAATCCCAAACACAAAACAGCTGTACTAAACCCTCACTGCAACGAATGGACCGATACAGTGGAAATATTTATAACACACCACATGCGCACGCAAAGTGTGCACAGACACCCAGGACAGAGTAGCCCTAATTCATCTGAGGCAGAGATACTGGAGGATCTGATCCAACTGGAACTGAACCAGCAAGCATGAAAAGATTAACTACACATGCACATTTCTGTAGAGTTTGAAGGCCTGTGGACTGTGGTCTGTTTCACTCATAAACCTGGTGTCATTTTCATGCCTTTTCATTGTCATTTCATCCTTTCAGTGAAAACACATTCTGTCACCATACTGATGTGGTGTTGAGAAATAGTGATTTTAGATGAACAGTTTAGATGAATAGTTGCTGTTCAAGTCTGTGATGGTGACAGAGACAGTCCGGTGGTGTTTAAATTGTGATGGTGACAGAGACAGTCCGATGGTGTTTATGTTGTGATGGTGACAGGAACAGTCCGATGGTGTTTATGTTGTGACGGTGACAGGAACAGTCCGATGGTGTTTATGTTGTGACGGTGACAGGGACAGTCCGATGGTGTTTATGTTGTGACGGTGACAGGAACAGTCCGATGGTGTTTATGTTGTGATGGTGACAGGAACAGTCCGATGGTGTTTATGTTGTGACGGTGACAGGGACAGTCCGATGGTGTTTATGTTGTGACGGTGACAGGAACAGTCCGATGGTGTTTATGTTGTGATGGTGACAGGGACAGTCCGATGGTGTTTATGTTGTGACGGTGACAGAGACAGTCCGATGGTGTTTATGTTGTGATGGTAATAGGGACAGTCCGATGGTGTTTATGTTGTGATGGTGACAGGAACAGTCCGATGGTGTGTATGTTGTGATGGTGATAGGGACAGTCCGATGGTGTTTATGTTGTGATGGTGACAGGGGCAGTCTGATGGTGTTTATGTTGTGATGGTGAGAGAGACAGTCCGATGGTGTTTATGTTGTGATGGTGACAGAGACAGTCCGGTGGTGTTTAAATTGTGATGGTGACAGAGACAGTCCGATGGTGTTTATGTTGTGACGGTGACAGGAACAGTCTGATGGTGTTTATGTTGTGATGGTGATAGGGACAGTCCGATGGTGTTTATGTTGTGATGGTGACAGAGACAGTCCGATGGTGTTTATGTTGTGATGGTGACAGAGACAGTCCGATGGTGTTTATGTTGTGATGGTGACAGGGACAGTCCGATGGTGTTTATGTTGTGATGGTGACAGAGACAGTCCGATGGTGTTTATGTTGTGATGGTAATAGGGACAGTCCGATGGTGTTTATGTTGTGATGGTGACAGGAACAGTCCGATGGTGTTTATGTTGTGATGGTGACAGGGACAGTCCGATGGTGTTTATGTTGTGGTGGTGATAGGGACAGTCCGATGGTGTTTATGTTGTGATGGTGACAGAGACAGTCCAATGGTGTTTATGTTGTGATGGTGACAGGGACAGTCCGATGGTGTGATGTGATTCCTCACATTTGCAAGACACATTTACTGACAATCTGCCACTGTGAACTTGCCAACCTGACATTGTAAAACTGTCAAAAACAAGAAGAGTGAAAGAGAGCGAGAGAGAGAGGGAGGGAGAAAAGGAGAAGGAGAGAGAGATAGAGAGAATAAGATCCAATGCCAGTTTAGTGGTTCCTCTACACAGATACTAGTAAAGCTGCTTGAGTTATTATTGTTTTTATCTTTCTTATTGCAGGCTAACATGCACAACTGCCCCACACCCCCCCCCCCCACACACACACACACACATGTAACACATCTTAGTGAATCTCAATAATTGATTGATATATCCACAGTTCTATTTATCAGGGAAAGACACCATGTGGTAAGATGACACAACCAGACACACATCAGACATTAATACACGGAAGAGTCTGAGTTTGTGATCTTCTGCCCAACCTCCTTGACTTTATCAAGTGAGACGTGTTGCTCTTCTCCTTCCCAGTGAAGATTATTTTAGAGAACTTGATGCGTGTGCACACATATGTGTGTGCGATTGTGTGTTTGCGCAATGCAGCACGATTATGTACTAACTTTGTCGCATGCCCAGCGGACACGTGAAGAGATCCTCGCTGTAAGCAGCTCTGTGGAGCTAAGTAGGTGACTGACGATCGTCCTGCAGAGCTAGTAGGGCTCGGTGTCCTGATCTGAGCCTGACGGGACATTCTACGTCTGCTGCGTCCAGTGCAGGCCTGGCTGACACAAACTCTGCCCACACCAGACGCGGGCGGTACCATCGGTATCACAAACCTGACAGCCAATGGGAACAGCGGAGACCCAATAGAGGCGTGACTGACAGCAGTGTCACACTTCTCCTACACGTCCCATTCTAGGGCAGAGTTTTGGTAATGTGGGTGAGCAGCTTTAGTGTGCAGTGCCATCTGTGGCTTTGTCTTCTGTCTGAGCATCCGTCGTGGACTGCAGTAATCACAGGAGCTGCAGAAATGCACCTCAGGTCAGGGCCCATGTGCTCCACCCACATACTCCACCCACATACTCCACCCACACGCTCCACCCATGTATTTCGGTTGTAAGTGCCACATGTGCCCTCACTAAACAGGAAGCAGAGATCATGCAGCCTCACACAATCACTCACAAGATGTTTAGCAACAACAGCGGTGGGCTCTGGAAACAGATGTTCCAACATGTCTACTCCTCGTGTCTTTCTTCACCAGTCTTCATCTGAGCTAACGGAGAAGGAGATTGTTTTATCAGATGTTGTGGCTATGTCTGTATTTTAACTGCATTTTGATTTGTGTGTGCACATGTGTGGGTGTGTGTGTGTGTGTAGGAGCTCTCCTGATGACTGCAGTGTGGGAAAAGGAAAGATGGCAGGTGGAGGTGATGGTGCTCCCATGGTGTACAGCAGCTACATGGAGGAGAAGCACCTTCCCCCACCCAACATGACCACCAACGAACGCAGAGTCATCGTACCTGCAGGTCTCTCCCTCTCCCTTTCACTTATGTGCGCACACACACACACACACACACACACACACACACACACACACACACACACAAACATGTATTCTACGCATCTCCTCTCTATATAGATTACAATCCCCTGCTCCATGGCCTGATATCTGCTCTATAGCACTTTGCATGTGTGTGTGCTGTAAATATGTTGCTCTAGTCTAGACTGTTTCCTTCTGTCAGACCCCTAAAAGGGTGGAGACTACTGGACCTGCCAGGAGAGTTTAGGTTTTCATATCAGAGGACCCACCCCCACCAAAACACATGCACACTATATAAATCATATATATATAGAATTTTATTTTTATATTGAATGAACAGTGCACTACTAAGCCACTGGTAAGTCTGGGGCAGATCTGTGGTGATGACCCTTCAGTGTGGGGCAGATCTGTGGTCAGCACCCTTCAGTGTGGGGCAGATCTGTGGTGATGTCCCTTCAGTGTGGGGCAGATCTGTGGTCAGCACCCTTCAGTGTGGGGCAGATCTGTGGTGATGTCCCTTCAGTGTGGGGCAGATCTGTGGTGATGACCCTTCAGTGTGGGGCAGATCTGTGGTCAGCACCCTTCAGTGTGGGGCAGATCTGTGGTCAGCACCCTTCAGTGTGGGGCAGATCTGTGGTCAGCACCCTTCAGTGTGGGGCAGATCTGTGGTGATGTCCCTTCAGTGTGGGGCAGATCTGTGGTCAGCACCCTTCAGTGTGGGGCAGATCTGTGGTGATGACCCTTCAGTGTGGGGCAGATCTGTGGTGATGACCCTTCAGTGTGGGGTAGATCTGTGGTCAGCACCCTTCAGTGTGGGGTAGATCTGTGGTGATGACCCTTCAGTGTGGGGTAGATCTGTGGTCAGCACCCTTCAGTGTGGGGTAGATCTGTGGTGATGACCCTTCAGTGTGGGGTAGATCTGTGGTGATGACCCTTCAGTGTGGGGCAGATCTGTGGTCAGCACCCTTCAGTGTGGGGCAGATCTGTGGTCAGCACCCTTCAGTGTGGGGCAGATCTGTGGTGATGACCCTTCAGTGTGGGGCAGATCTGTGGTGATGACCCTTCAGTGTGGGGCAGATCTGTGGTGATGACCCTTCAGTGTGGGGTAGATCTGTGGTCAGCACCCTTCAGTGTGGGGCAGATCTGTGGTGATGACCCTTCAGTGTGGGGCAGATCTGTGGTGATGACCCTTCAGTGTGGGGCAGATCTGTGGTGATGACCCTTCAGTGTGGGGCAGATCTGTGGTCAGCACCCTTCAGTGTGGGGCAGATCTGTGGTCAGCACCCTTCAGTGTGGGGCAGATCTGTGGTGATGACCCTTCAGTGTGGGGCAGATCTGTGGTGATGACCCTTCAGTGTGGGGCAGATCTGTGGTGATGACCCTTCAGTGTGGGTTCTTCACTCTCCACCCTGCAGTCTGGCCCCAATTGAGCAGATCTCCTTACGTCACTAATCCAAAAATAGCGTTTTCCGTGGTTACTCAGTTTTTGTACATGCAAACCATTAATTGCTTGACAGCAGAAATCATCAGGAGTCCTTGAATGTGTGTGTGTGTGTGTGTGTGTGTGTGGGTGTGTGTGTGTGTGTATATGTGTGTGTGTGTTCATGTGCGTGCATGTGCCGAATGTTCTTGCTCGGGTTGAGTAACACCTTCTGTCTGTGGAGAGCTGCTTCCTCCTCAGGCAGATCTGACAGGCGCAGCGAGGTTCAGGGAGGCGCGGGGAGGCACGGGGAGGCACGGGGAGGTTCAGGGAGACCCAGGGAGGCGCGAGGAGGCACGGGGAGGCGCGAGGAGGCACGGGGAGTTACGGGGAGGTTCAGGGAGACCCAGGGAGGCACGGGGAGGCACTGGGAGGTGCGGGGAGGTTCAGGGAGACCCGGGGTGGCGTGGGGAGGCACGGGTAGGCGCGGGGAGGTTCAGGGAGACACGGGTATACGCGGGAAGGCACGGGGAGGCGAGGGGAGGCGCGGCTCTGAGCTTTAGTGCATCCTGTTTTCTGCTCAGTGGAGGGACAATGGGCTGATGGGACTCAGGAATGCAGCGTGAGGGCAGCAGGCAGGAAGCACGTCCCACAGAGCACCCAGTGGAACAGATGCTCACGCTCTCCCTCGTAAAAAGAGGTCGGCCGACCTCGAGGGGAGCGGTACCCGCCGACATGAAGGCGAACGCTGTAAGGGCCGGTGTCACAGGATGCGTGTAGATGGGCAAGATTAAAGACTGTGTTAATAGGTTCAACACATCTAGAAAAAGAAAAGAAAATCACCAATTTCTGTGAATTTCCTATGAACACCAAAAACGTAAGAGTGGGGTCAAATGTAAAGTTTCACCTGTGTTACATACATGAGACAGGATTACTCGGCTATGTTGTGGTTTGTTAGTATTAGCTAAAAAGTGTTAAAGCAGTGGCCAAACCCCCATAATGAACGTGTGATGAACATGACTTTATGACCTAATGAGCAGAATGAGTGTTAGTGACGGGAGCTCACGTGTGCTCCACAGACCCCACGCTGTGGTCGTCGGATCACGTGTGCCAGTGGCTGGAGTGGGCGGTCCGTGAGTACGGCCTGCTGGACGTGGATGTGTCCCTGTTCCATAGCATCGACGGCAAGGAACTCTGCAAGATGACCAAGGAGGACTTCCAGCGGCTCACGCCCAGCTACACCGCTGACATCCTCATGTCACACCTCCACTACCTGCGTGAGAGTGAGTGACACAAGCGCACGTGTGCACGCTCCCAGCAGCTGAGAGAGGGCGAAGAGCACAGAGAGAGAGAGAGAGAGAGAGAGAGAGAGAGAGAGAGAGAGAGAGAGAGAGAGAGAGAGAGAGAGAGAGAGAGAGAGAGTCAGCATTAAACCTGATTGGGTGTGCGGTGTATCCTTCGTCTGCCCAGACCTCTGGTATCCACACATGGGATTTCTCCTGCTTCATATTCATATCGTTTGGGCCTAATAACCAAAGTGGGTGTGTCTGGTGGGTTGTTATGGGTTTCCTACCATGTGATGAGCTTAATGTACCATGTGTTCAATATAGTTTCTTAACGGGAAGCAGAAAGTAGCAGTGACTCACAGAAGGGTTCTCTCTGTGGCTTTGTTTGTGATGAGACAAGCATAATCCAATATCGTGTCTTTAGGCAGAAAGAAAGAAAGACAGAAATAGACAGACGGAGACAGAAAAAGGGAAAAAATGGACTGCGTGTGTGTGAGAGAGAGAAAATATCTTATATAATATCTTAGTAGAGACAGGTTCTTTCCTTCATTCTTTCTCTCTCTCTGTCTCTGTGACTTTTTCTGTCTCTCTCTCTTTCTGTATCTCGCCATGTCTTTCTCTCACTCGCTCTGTCTCTTTTTCTGTTTTCCTCTCTGTCTGTATGTATTTGACGGTAAGGGGGTGGATGATGGGAAAAGGAGGAATACCTCATTTTCATTCCTTCGTTCACTCTAAACATTCTCTTACACACCCTTGTTTATGCACATGTAGACACACACATGTGCCCACACACACACATACACACACAGTTTATTTTACAGCAGAGAATGCGATTTTGAACTTAATGATTGACTGAATGTTTTATTTGGCAGTTAAAGGCTCTGTCACTGTGATAGCATGTGCCGTACTTACACCAGAAGCTGTTTGTTTATGTTCCTCTTTCTCTTCCTGTCACTCTTTCCCTCTCCTTCTCTCTCCTTCTTTATTTCTTACTCTCTGTCCTCCTCTCTCTCCTCCTCTCTCTCCTCCTCTCTTCACACCACAGGATGTTGTCAGCTGAGATTCTTTTGCTTTATGTTGGTCACTCCCTTCTTTCAAAAGAATGTTTTGTTTCTCAGCTCCACTTCCGCACTTGACTTCAGACGATGTTGACAAAGCCTTGCAAAACTCGCCACGGTTAATGCATGCCCGTAACACAGGTAAGCAGGCCTGCGTCCCCCGCCCTGCATAGATCTGGCCTTGCCCCCCGCCAGCCTAAACGCTACCTGCCTCCACTGAGGGTCAGTAAACTTAAAGCTGCCCAAAATGAGTCCATGACCACCAGGTGGCACTAGTGAACATCTCCATCTCAGAGACTGCCACTTCTACATATTTGGCAAAAGGTGTTGCTCCACATTTTGTGTGTTTAGGATGATACAAGAGTCTATTTAAGGGCCTAGAATGTGCAACAATGTTCTTGAGGAATGATGTAAGCATATTACAGGAATCAGTATCTTCCTCCATAGGACTTTTTTCTTCTCCTCCTTTTCTGGTGGCCAGAAGCTCTGCTGGGCAGCTTTAACGTGGTGAAATGTACCAGTAGACGTATGGAGGTCACTGCTAACGCTCCTGTCTTTATGGCCTGCGTCACATGCTTTGCTGCAAATTTCTTGTTTCCTAGCTTGCCCATTTCATCTCTGTCAGATCATTCAGAAACCACAGAAATGAATATAATTTCAATTGCCTGACCCAGATTCTACATGACCACATTTTAATCAAAGCACTTTTCTTCAGGAGGTGCCAGCTTCATTTTTCCCAATCCCCCTGTGTACCCACCCGATACGGCCAGAGCCCCAGCCAGATCGGGTAAGTCCTGTCTGTAAAACTTCCAATACAATAATACAACCTTCATATGAGTCTAGTGTTGTAATGTGATATGCAGCATTGTTTGATATTGTTTAGTGGAGAAGGTCATCGCCGCTCTGAGAGTTTCCCTTTGAAACTCTTCTTCATTGTGAAGATTTCGATATTGCTGTCATGTTTTTCCCTGCTTGTGGAGTATGGCTGTCCACTGATCCTTGCCATAACCACTGAGGTCAACCACAGAAACTAACCCAGCCCTCAGTCTGCACTCACACACTCTCTCTCTGTCTCACTCACTCTTTCACTCACACACACACACACACACACACACACACACAAATACACACACACACACACACACACACACTCACACACACACACACACACTCACACACACACACACACACACACACACACACACACACACACACACACACACACACACACACTCTCTGTCTCACTCACACACACACACACACACACTCACACACTCTCTCTCTGTCTCACTCACTCTTTCACTCACACACACACACACACACACACACAAATACACACACACACACACACACACACACTCACACACACACACACACTCACACACACACACACACACACACACACACACACACACACACACACACACACACACACACACACTCTCTGTCTCACTCACACACACACACTCACACACTCTCTCTCTGTCTCACTCACACACACAAACACATTCACACTCTCTCTCTGTCTCACTCACACACAGACACATACACACACTCTCACTCTTTCACTCACACGCACACACAAATACACACACACACACACACATACACTCTCACTCTTTCACTCACACACAAATACACACACACACACACACACACACTCTCTTTCTCTCTCTCTCTCTCTCTCTCTCACACACACACTCTCTCTCACTCACACACAAATACACACACACTCTCTCTCTCTTTCTCTCTCTCTCTCTCTCTCTCACACACACACACTCTCTCTCTCACTCACACACAAGCACATACGTGCACACACACAGACACAGAGATCTACTGCCACATACTTATGCCCTCCAGTGGAGTTATTGATAACTGCGTGCACCGTGTTGATTATGATTCTCTTACAGATTTGGCTTATGAGGCCAGTAGACGATCTGCCTGGCCATCTCAGTCAGCACCATCCAGTAAAGGTACAGAAATCCAAACATCCAGACAGAGCAGAACCCAAAAAGAACCCAAACAGAGTCACATCCTCCTGCTGGGTGCTCAGTCACACATGCACAAGGGCCATTCAGATCATTCTCAGGACTGATGGGTGTGATACTCTGTCAGTTTTGCAATTGCCAACTGAAATAGAAACAGGTTACCGTAACGAGTTGGGCTGCTGTTATACAATGTTAATCTAGCAATGTGAACTGTGTGTGTGTGTGTGTGTGTGTGTGTGTGTGTGTGTGTGTGTGTGTGTGTGTGTGTGTGTGTGTGTGTGTGTGTGTGTGTGTGTGTGTGTGTGACAGTTTCACAGTCCTCACCGGCCATTGTCACCAAAACTGAGGAGCAGAGGCCACAGCTTGGTAAGAACTGAACAATCCTCACTGTCATCTGTGAATCATCTGTCAGCTAAAAGCCAATATTGGACATGATGAAACATTCACGCAACTGTAAACTGAGCAATGCTGTGTCCAGGGCTCCAGTTTTCAACATCGCAATATATTGCAACAGCATGGAGACAGATATTAAAAATTGTAGTAAAGTTTCCAGAGAAAGAGGACATTTCATATATATCAAATTATACTATATAGTGATATTATATAAAATATATATTATATTATATATTATACATAATAAATATTATAATTATTATATAATATTTAAATATTGTTATATATTATGTATATACACATATACATATACAATTCAACCATTAATGATTGAGGATTCTTTTTATTTTATGATTGTGGTTTGTAATTTCTGCTGTGCTGATCTGTTGTCATGCTTGTAACTAAACTGTTATTATGTGTGTCAGATCCATATCAGGTTTTGGGTCCTACCAGCAGCAGGCTGGCAAACCCAGGTGAGCAAAGCTGCTTTAGACACGTCTGTGCGGAGCCCAAGTGTGTTTACAGCACGGTGCAGTGACGCTGTGTGTCCGCAGGTTCTGGTCAGATCCAGCTGTGGCAGTTCTTGCTGGAGCTCCTCTCAGACAGCTCCAACTCGAACTGCATCACGTGGGAAGGCACCAACGGCGAGTTCAAGATGACGGACCCGGACGAGGTGGCGCGGCGCTGGGGCGAACGCAAAAGCAAACCCAACATGAACTACGACAAGCTGAGCCGCGCGCTGCGCTACTACTACGACAAGAACATCATGACCAAGGTGCACGGCAAGCGCTACGCCTACAAGTTCGACTTCCACGGCATCGCCCAGGCCCTGCAGCCGCACCCGCCGGAGGCCTCCGTCTACAAGTACCCCGCCGAGCTGCCCTACGTCAGCTCCTACCACGCCCACCCACAGAAGATGAACTTTGTGTCGCCGCACCCACAGGGGTTGCCTGTCACTTCGTCCAGTTTCTTCGCCACGCCAAACCCCTACTGGAACTCTCCAGGGGCGGGCATCTACCCCAGCCCGCGTCACCCTGCCTCCCACATGCCCTCCCACCTGGGCACCTATTACTAGACATCTCCGAGGGGTTTAAGGGGAAACATCTCAGCGGAGTCCCCCCCCAGAATGCTGAAAAAGACATACATGGAAACCAGCCTCTCCTGCAGAGCCAGCACTGCTACCAACCATCCAGGGCACAATTTAAACATGAGACACAAGGGAAATGAGGACCCCTACTGGGCAGGGGAGGTAGGACAGGGCAGGAGTTTAGGATGTTATAGCAGGACACACGAACGGGGCACAAATAGTTTGGGGATCAAATGAGATCCAAGGAATGCAAAATAATAATCGTGTGAAATTTGACCACAGTGCACACGTCATTGTGAAGCAGCTGTGGCCTAATTTGTGGCTTCTGGCCACAGCGCTGGAACTGCTCTGTGTACGTGTCCTCAAGATTGACACAAGTCGCAGGTCAAAGAATGTGATGAAGACCAAAACGTTATATACATGTAAAAAGGGCTATTCAATATATATATATATATATATATATATATATATATATATATATATATATATATATATATATATATATATACACACAAAAAACAGCTGCATGAAAAGTTATGTATTGTTATATAATATGTTTTAAGTATCAAACTATCTTATTTTTAAAAGGGACTTATCAGAAAGAGAGAGCAGGACAGACGGGAGAAAAGCTGGAAAGTATATGAGAAGTAGAAGGAAGGGCAGGGGGAGGAGTTCTAAGTTGCAGAAGAAAAGAGTGGGTGGAGTCAAAAGAGTAGGTGGAGTTCATATTGTAGGTGGGGTCAAAATAGTGGGCGGAGTCACATGACATTCTCACAGAGGGACAGCGCTGATGGAGTAGTAGTCAGGAGGGGTTATAAATGTAAAATGTGTGACCATTAAGTATTACTGCTTTCGATATAAATTGCCATATTTATCAGTATTATACTACATAGATGGCATATATGGCATTATAAAGAGCAAAGAAGGGCTATTTACTGGATTGTTAATCTCAAAATGGGGAGGAGCTTCAAATTATGCATCTTTGCAGAAAACTGGAAATTGAAGGATTCTTTAAGTGTTTTAAATGACCTCAAACCTTTCTTTGGACAGAGGTGGATTTTTTTTTCAAATCAGTGCCTTAGGGATGAAGTTCCTCACACAATGGTGGAGATTTTCCAAAGAACCAGTTTTTTGTTATTGTTTTTTTCTGAGTCGCGAACGCTGTGCGTTTGTCAGATTGAAGTATACAATTCAGTGTTCTATTTCTTTTTATATGATAGATATGACAGATAACTTATGCATTTAAACACTACGAGTTGATCTCAGCCAGCCAAAGACAGACATTTTTATACATACTTAGAGAAAAAAAAATATGTGGACCAAAGTTGCTGAAAACAATTGTGGCCTTTGAACTTTAAGCTCTATATACAATTGTTTACAAACGCAAGCTATATGTGATAATATAAGATGTGTTGTTTGTGTGGAAGCTGGTCTGGTGTGGTGTTTGGACCTCTCTCAGTGTTGGTAGGCTTCACAGGAGGAAACGCGTAACTATGTGAATCCCTCTCAACGGTGCACGGGACAGAATACTCTGAGATTGCTGACAAAAGCAGGAACGTCCATAAATTATATGATTTTCTACTGAGTCAATTTAATAAACTATTTTCAAACCAAACTGTTCTACTGTCTGCGTGTAATGGTGCAGTGTTGTCGTCCTGTGTTCTGTTCCCAAACAGAAGCCATTATATTCTCTGTTGCCACTGTCCTCTTTTTCTGAGTGTCATAGCACACGGACAGACAGACGGACTGAACGTATGTTGCCACAACAAATGCAGAAACATATGATCCTCAGAAAACCAAGCAGGGGACATGTATGTAGCAAGAGAACGGATACATATCCCAAACAGTCCATAAATGTTAACATTTGAGTTTTTTATTCAATAATTGAAACTTTCAAACATGTACTATGGTCTGAAATATTTGTTTGGTATATTAAAAACATTTTGCCCTAGTTTAGTAATACATACATTTCCTCTTTGTCAAATCTATCATTAATACTATAACTACATAGAGAAATAACCACTACACAGGCCTGATTGAAAATGACATCTGATACGTGGACACAAACCCGCAGGAGTTGGAAAACATGTTGTGATCATGACCGTGACTACTGTTTAGAACCCTTAGGACATGACCTAATTAAGACTACATTTTATCCAAGTAAATAGTTGGCATATTAGTTGCACAATCAATTTTCACCACAAACAGGAAGCCATACTTTAACCATCTCATATGACCAGTCTTTTATTATCTATCAGGCATCTGAACGTCATACACTCTCCTGAGTTGAAATATCCAGTTTCCTGTCGGATTCTTAACCATCTTAACCATCTCCCATCCCTGGAAAAAAGAATATTTAAATTATTAAGATTTATGGTCTTGAATTTAACTTGCCTTTTGTGGTCTCAAGTTTGACCCAGTCTTGGCCACCTAACCCTGACTGATCTTGGTCTCTGTATTGATCCTAACTCCATTGATCAAGGTCTTGGTCTCGATTTGGTATCATCTAAAATGCTCTACTTGAATTAGTGGTCATTCTTTGGCGTGTAGGACATAACCTGTGCAGGTGTTCTAGTTCTGTGCGTTGTTTCCTACGGTGCATGGATGCTCCAGTAGAGCCTTCACTCTCTCCTGTATTCATCCTCCAGTCGGAGCTTCTCAGTCTGGGGGTTCTGAAGCAGAGAGGGCTCCATGCTTGCCTGGACCTTGTCAAAAAAGCCGAAGTCTATGATATGTCTGCCCCTAGGTGCAATATAGAGCAGAGGTTCAAACTCACAATCCCACAGGAACTCCTGGGGGGTGTAGGATGTGCGGCATTGGCAAAAGCTGGCCGTAGACTCAGTGGTGGCACTGAGGGAGAGAACCAGCTCAAAGTCCCTGGTCTTCAGGCTCTCCGCGGTGAGGCCGGCCAGCGGGCTGCTCTCGTCCAGCTCGTGGTAGAACGTGAGCGGCATGCCGAGGAACGGAAACTCGTCACCGCAATCGAGCTGGAAGCTCACGGCAGCCTGGTGGAGCAGAGTTTTCTCCCCCTCCTCTGTGATGTAGGGGGAGAAAAGTTTCCCGATAAGCTGGCACTGTACCAGCAGGCTCTGCCTCATGTTGGCCACGCGCACCATCACGCACGCCTTGCCCTGCCGCACGCACACCACCGCGTAGCGGCTGAACCGGACGCTCTCCGCTCTCTTCTTGGACCTGGCCAGCTTGGCCAGGAAGGCGCCCGTGACGAAGATCTCCGCCAGGCTTGTGAACACCACCTGCGCCACCAGGGCCAGGATGGCCAATGGGCACTCTTCGGAGATGTGACGGAAGCCATAGCCAATGGTGGCCTGCGACTCCAGAGAGAAGAGGTACGCCCCCATTAGCGAGGCAACGTTGGTCACACATGGCGTGTGGTTTGATGAATGCACGATGTCGATGTCGCCATTCTTCATGCCAATGAGATAGAAGACGACACCAAAGATGAACCAAGTGGTGAAGAAGGTGGAGACGAAGAGGGTGAGTTTGTAGCGCCATTTCATATCGAGCACGGTGGTCCAGATGTCGTGCAGGTAGATCTGCACCATACCCTCTACATTATCGATGTGAACATTGTTGTGGCCCTCTTTGGACACAACTCGCCGCTGGGTCGATACACTCATCCTGTGTGCCTGGGATGTACGGGACACTCGGGTGGAGTTTAGCTAAGGTTCTCACGTCCTGCTTCTCCCAGAGATTAAGCACACTTAACTGTAATCTGTGATAAAAACAAATAGCAATATCACTTTGACAACGTTAAATCGGTTTTACATTTGTCTTTGTTTTTCCTTTAAACCTGATTAGAATTTAGATGATCGTTTGAATCAGCAGTGAGTGTGACCTGCAGAAGCAGAAACACAGACAGCAGACACTCAGTACTTAAACCACTATTTCCTACAGCGTATGAATGTCAATTTAGAAACAGATAAAAGAGTTACACTGCATCCTGTATTTATATCCTTCACTATAATTTCATCTAAAATGTGCTACACAGCTCACTATGAGTAATTACAGCACTATCATTAAGGGCTGGAGAAATCTTCAAGCTGAAAGCACACATCTTTTTTTGCTATATTTTTGCTGTTAATCAACAGTTATGCAAAGTTGTTAATTAACAAGCCTGTGACTCAGAATGAAATCGTCTGGAAAAAAAAATTCCTCCATATTCTTAGTTAAGAGGAATCTAACTGTAGCGACAGGAATCGGTCATAATGAGAGTATGTTCATACCTGCTCCAGATCTGTGTGTTCTGTCTCAGGTGTGGCTCTGGTCGGGACTGCAGCTCCAGTTTATTGTAACCCGAGACAAGCAGGCGTTCACCT
Organism: Brachyhypopomus gauderio; assembly: GCF_052324685.1. NCBI lineage: Eukaryota > Metazoa > Chordata > Actinopteri > Gymnotiformes > Hypopomidae > Brachyhypopomus > Brachyhypopomus gauderio. Next base: position 17,364,481 of record NC_135220.1, on the reverse strand, counting down.
GCCTAGATGTATTTCACAATGTTCTTGGCTCTGTCTCTTGCACTTGCTTATGTGCACTGAACTCAAGCACAATTGATAATGTGAATTGTTCCTTGAAAAACAGTTGGGGGTGGTGGTTAGAAAGGCGATCAGGCTCCAGTCAGACAGCCTGTCAGGCAGCTCCCCCCCCCACCACTCCGCCCTCGCCCATTCTCTCCGCACTGGCATGTGAGGCGACTGTAAAAAGAGTTTTTCACTTTTCCCGCCTTGTGTCGGCTCATTTCAGTGTTTTCAAGCCAAACGCATTGATGTGCCATGCAGGCTAGCAGGAGCAGATGAAGACACTGTCATCTTTGGCATTTAAAATAACTGCTGTGGCGCTCTCTCCCTGAATCAAGGGGCCGTGAGGTTTCTCCAGGATACAGACAAGAGATCCCAGCTGATGTTTATGAGCCATCAGGCAAAGCGTGAAGGTTAAAGAGGAAAGTGGGATGAATTTGGCGCCTTTAATCAGACGCAGTCTGTGTCCAGCTCCCTGGAGCTGTATCTAATTAAACTGCTCTATCAGACATCACACCGCGTCTGGGTTCTCAGCTGCCATCGCTGCAGAAACTACATAAACAGTCATATAGTTCCTGTGAAACCAATCCAACCATAAACCAGAAGCCCATCACAAACTGAGCTAAGGTCAAAACAACTGACAATGCTAACAATGCCTTGGAAGCCACTCCAGACATCACAGCAGGAGAACACTGGTCATTCCTGCTGGGAAACAACAATTAATCTATTACAATTATGTTATATTATTTTACACAAGTAATGTAAGAAAATGCCAAGCTATGGATGACCACTGTTTGAAGTAGCAGGATGTGAGTAAAATCTAGAGTTTTGTTCAGAATGTTTTCAAGAGAGCCCGTCGTGACCTTGGTCAAAAGTCCTTACGGGGAAATGTGTAGATCCACAAGTCTCCAGGAAGCTGAAGGGAACTGTGACCTTCTGCTGAGGAAGGAGGTCAGATGATGATTAGACTCAGTTATTAGACTCACGCTGCCGTGCCCTGTTGTGGACCAGGCTAGTTTGTTATTAAGACCTGTGGCTGTACTGGAAGTAATGTGACAAGCTGCAGCGTGTGGTCTGCAGGCATGCTGTCTCCTCACGCTTCCTCACGCTCGTTTAGGATACTCCCTTTGCTCCTCCGCTACTCGCATTCATGTCAGTGCCGTTGTGATTTCTTGACTTGTTTAAAACCAGGAGCTCAGATCCAGTGACATAAGACGGTCATCTGACAAACTGATGCTGAGTCAGAAAAGTTACAAATTTGTAACTGGAGTTAATGAATTGTTCTCCACCCACCCACACACCTAGCCACACACACATGCACACATACACACGCACACACACATACACACGCACACACTCAATCACTAATACATATGAAATTCACAAACTCACAAAGGCGTGGGGACGTAAGCAGACAAGTGTCCTGTCTGCGTTAGACGGGAAACTCCACACATAAAGCACCACTCAAGACTGCATCCTCATTCACACACACTCTGAACCAACACCAGGCCTCTGACAGAGTGTTAGGCATAACGGGACCCATAGCCCAAACACCAAAAAAACTGATAGAGTTGGTTTTACTAAGAACAAAGGTAGTGATGTCCAAATTAGATGTACATATACACACACATATCACATGTACATATATACACACACACACACACACACATATCACATACACACATGCATATAAATTAACAGACAAAAATAAGAAAGTGTTTTTAAATCAGAATCATCTCCCATCTCATCTGATCAGAATCATCTCTCATTTACAACAGGTTTCCTGGTTTTGAAATGCACTTACATAGCAGAAGTGTGTTTGCTGTTTCCAACTCCAGTGTAATTAACAACCCCTCCAAAGCGGGTGTGTCAGAGCAGAATAAGGATAATGATGCATAGAGCTACTCTAAGACTGAACTTTGCAGACATGAATTTGCACATTTTAACCAAAACTATTCCCAGTGAACTCTGGTAGTCTACCAGAAGCAGGGTTTAAGTCCAAAAAGTCAAAAAAAGCGGAGTTTAAGGTTCCCAGAGTGCCTCCTAAAAAGATATATTTTAAAAAGTACAGACCAAAAGTCAATGCACACAATTTCAATTTTTTTGATTCCATAATTTCTGCTGTAGAACAAAAAAATTACAGCCTTTTCTGTGCAATACTTTAAAGAGGCAAAGGACAAAAGACAAAAGATTTTCGTGCACCTGGTGACACTGAATGGCTTTAATGTAAAGGGGCGTGTCAGGCTGAGTGTTAGCAGTTCAAAGGGTTTTGTGGTGATAAAAAAACCTTAAGCTGTGAGTGAGTGTGTTAATTAAATCACAGCGAAGGCAACCAGGCCCACAGTGATAAACCCATCTGGCTATGTGACAAGCTTTGTGCAGCAGTAAAGCCCAGAGGCCTGTCAGATTTATGAAAGGGAAGCAGGGCCGGTTATTAGTTTGTTGATAATCAGTTGCCCCATCAGTCTGTGTCTGCCCTGCGATTCTCCAGCACAGAACAGAACTGGACTCTGCGTGTAAATGTGTAGCCCAATTTCACGAATGAATCAGCATTGTGTACTGTATTAAACACTCTTCCACCGTGTCTCCGTTTGACAAACGCTCACTCAACCCTGATCTCACAGCGGAGGAGATAATGCAGTCATGTCAATCCATGTGTGTGTGTGTGTGTGTGTGTGTGTGTGTGTGTGTGTGTGCGCACGTGTGTGTGTGTGTGTGTGTGTGCGTGCACACTTATGACAGCAGATCGTGCCTTGAGGTCCACAGCTGGAGGAGGCCGTGCTGATCCGATAAAAGCACGTCGGGCTCAGCGGACGAGGTTAAGGGATCTGCAGACATGTTGCAGAGCCTTTAAAGAAGTCTTACTATACACCAGCAGCTCCACCTGCTCCACCTGCTCCATTTATTCACAGCCATGCAGGGAACCATGGTAGACATGAGCAGCACTGATCTTAAAATCAATAGTTTCTCTGAACATTGCAAATTAATACAGCAAATGTATTAACCTCTCATCTCTCTCTCTCTCTCTCTCTCTCTCTCTCTCTCTCTATGTATATATATATATATATATATATATATATATATATATATATATATATATATATATATACATAGAGAGAGAGATGAGAGCACAAGAAAGTTGGTGTGATGATCCAGCAGAGGGCGCCAGATCCTCAACACATCCCTAATGTATGCGAGTGTGTGACAATAGCTGTGAGTGAACAGGGAGTGTGTACAGGGACTATGCCAGAACTCTGTGGTACTGGACTTTATGTAAGAACGTATGTGTGAGATGTGTGTTCTGTTCACAGGTGTGTATGATGCCTGAGAGGGGAATGTGTGACTCGTGTGTGTGTGTGTGTGTGTGTGTGTGTGTGTGTGTGTGTGTGTGTGTGTGTGTGTGTGTGTGTGTGTTTGATTGGCAGATGGTGGATGGTGGGGATTAGTTGTTGCTGGTTTCTGAACAGTGCCTCTCCTGAGCGCTTCTCCTCAGTGACATTTTTCCATTACACCCCACATCTACTCCTGCTGCTCCACCATGTGCAGACATGAGGGGTGTGTGCAGTGTGTGTGTGTGGTGTGTGAGTGTGTGTGTATGTGTGTGTGTATGTGTGTGAGTGCGGTGTGCGTGTGTGGACACGGATGTGAGAATGAGTGTGCATCTCTAAGGAAGAGCCATTGCTAGTAGGTTGTGTTTGAATTGTATGGTGTCTGGAAATGCGCTGTAGTTCTCTCTCTCTGTGCCTCTCTCTCCCTCTCTCTTTCTCTCTGTCTTTCCACTCTTTCTTTCTTTATCCTTCTATTATGAAGAAAAGGTGGAGTGGGGGAGGTGGAGTGGGGGTGGTGTAGTGGGGGTGGTGGAGTGGGGGTGGTGTAGTGGGGGTGGTGTAGTGGGGGAGGTGGAGTGGTGGAGGTGGAGTGGGGGAGGTGGAGTGGTGGAGGTGGAGTGGGGGAGGTGGAGTGGGGGTGGTGTAGTGGTGGAGGTGTAGTGGGGGTGGTGTAGTGGGGGTGGTGTAGTGGGGGTGGTGTAGTGGTGGAGGTGGAGTGGTGGAGGTGGAGTGGGGGAGGTGTAGTGGGGGAGGTGTAGTGGGGGTGGTGGAGTGGTGGAGGTGGAGTGGGGGAGGTGGAGTGGGGGTGGTGTAGTGGGGGAGGTGGAGTGGTGGAGGTGGAGTGGGGGAGGTGTAGTGGGGGTGGTGTAGTGGGGGTGGTGTAGTGGTGGAGGTGGAGTGGTGGAGGTGGAGTGGGGGAGGTGTAGTGGTGGAGGTGGAGTGGTGGAGGTGTAGTGGGGGTGGTGTAGTGGGGGAGGTGGAGTGGGGGAGGTGTAGTGGGGGAGGTGGAGTGGGGGTGGTGTAGTGGGGGTGGTGGAGTGGGGGAGGTGTAGTGGGGAGGTGGAGTGGTGGAGGTGGAGTGGTGGAGGTGGAGTGGGGGGTGGTGTAGTGGGGGAGGTGGAGTGGGGGAGGTGGAGTGGTGGAGGTGGAGTGGGGGTGGTGGAGTGGTGGAGGTGGAGTGGGGGTGGTGTAGTGGGGGAGGTGTAGTGGGGGTGGTGGAGTGGTGGAGGTGTAGTGGGGGAGGTGGAGTGGTGGAGGTGGAGTGGGGGTGGTGTAGTGGGGGAGGTGGAGTGGTGGAGGTGGAGTGGTGGAGGTGGAGTGGGGGTGGTGTAGTGGGGGAGGTGGAGTGGGGGAGGTGGAGTGGTGGAGGTGGAGTGGTGGAGGTGGAGTGGTGGTGGTGTAGTGGGGGAGGTGGAGTGGGGGTGGTGTAGTGGGGGAGGTGGAGTGGTGGAGGTGGAGTGGTGGAGGTGGAGTGGGGGTGGTGTAGTGGGGGAGGTGGAGTGGGGGAGGTGGAGTGGTGGAGGTGGAGTGGTGGAGGTGGAGTGGGGGTGGTGGAGTGGGGGAGGTGGAGTGGGGGAGGTGTAGTGGGGGTGGTGGAGTGGGGGTGGTGTAGTGGGGGTGGTGTAGTGGGGGTGGTGGAGGTGTAGTGGTGGAGGTGTAGTGGGGGAGGTGTAGTGGTGGAGGTGGAGTGGGGGTGGTGGAGTGGGGGAGGTGGAGTGGGGGTGGTGTAGTGGGGGTGGTGGAGGTGTAGTGGTGGAGGTGTAGTGGGGGAGGTGTAGTGGTGGAGGTGGAGTGGGGGTGGTGGAGTGGGGGAGGTGGAGTGGGGGTGGTGGAGTGGTGGAGGTGTAGTGGGGGTGGTGTAGTGGGGGTGGTGTAGTGGTGGAGGTGTAGTGGTGGAGGTGGAGTGGGGGTGGTGTAGTGGTGGAGGTGTAGTGGTGGAGGTGTAGTGGGGGTGGTGTAGTGGGGGTGGTGGAGTGGTGGAGGTGTAGTGGGGGTGGTGTAGTGGTGGAGGTGGAGTGGTGGAGGTGGAGTGGGGGTGGTGTAGTGGGGGTGGTGGAGTGGGGGTGGTGTAGTGGTGGAGGTGGAGTGGTGGAGGTGTAGTGGGGGTGGTGTAGTGGGGGTGGTGTAGTGGTGGAGGTGTAGTGGGGGTGGTGGAGTGGGGGTGGTGGAGTGGGGGTGGTGTAGTGGGGGAGGTGGAGTGGGGGTGGTGGAGTGGGGGAGGTGTAGTGGTGGAGGTGGAGTGGGGGTGGTGGAGTGGGGGAGGTGGAGTGGGGGAGGTGGAGTGGGGGAGGTGTAGTGGGGGTGGTGGAGTGGTGGAGGTGGAGTGGGGGAGGTGGAGTGGGGGTGGTGTAGTGGGGGAGGTGGAGTGGGGGTGGTGGAGTGGTGGAGGTGGAGTGGGGGAGGTGGAGTGGGGGTGGTGGAGTGGTGGAGGTGTAGTGGGGGTGGTGGAGTGGTGGAGGTGGAGTGGGGGAGGTGGAGTGGGGGTGGTGTAGTGGTGGAGGTGGAGTGGGGGTGGTGGAGTGGTGGAGGTGGAGTGGGGGAGGTGGAGTGGGGGTGGTGGAGTGGGGGTGGTGGAGTGGTGGAGGTGGAGTGGGGGAGGTGGAGTGGGGGTGGTGTAGTGGGGGAGGTGGAGTGGGGGTGGTGGAGTGGTGGAGGTGGAGTGGGGGAGGTGGAGTGGGGGTGGTGGAGTGGTGGAGGTGGAGTGGTGGAGGTGGAGTGGGGGAGGTGGAGTGGGGGTGGTGGAGTGGTGGAGGTGGAGTGGGGGAGGTGGAGTGGGGGTGGTGTAGTGGGGGAGGTGGAGTGGGGGTGGTGGAGTGGTGGAGGTGGAGTGGGGGAGGTGGAGTGGGGGTGGTGGAGTGGTGGAGGTGGAGTGGTGGAGGTGGAGTGGGGGAGGTGGAGTGGGGGTGGTGGAGTGGTGGAGGTGTAGTGGGGGAGGTGGAGTGGGGGTGGTGGAGTGGTGGGGGTGGAGTGGTGGAGGTGGAGTGGGGGTGGTGTAGTGGGGGAGGTGGAGTGGGGGTGGTGGAGTGGGGGTGGTGTAGTGGGGGTGGTGGAGTGGGGGTGGTGTAGTGGGGGTGGTGGAGTGGGGGTGGTGGAGTGGGGGAGGTGGAGTGGGGGTGGTGGAGTGGGGGTGGTGGAGTGGGGGTGGTGTAGTGGGGGAGGTGGAGTGGGGGTGGTGTAGTGGGGGAGGTGGAGTGGGGGTGGTGGAGTGGGGGTGGTGGAGTGGGGGTGGTGTAGTGGGGGAGGTGGAGTGGGGGTGGTGTAGTGGAGGAGGTGGAGTGGGGGTGGTGGAGTGGTGGAGGTGTAGTGGGGGTGGTGTAGTGGGGGGTGGTGTAGTGGTGGAGGTGTAGTGGTGGAGGTGGAGTGGGGGTGGTGTAGTGGTGGAGGTGTAGTGGTGGAGGTGTAGTGGTGGAGGTGGAGTGGGGGTGGTGTAGTGGGGGTGGTGGAGTGGTGGAGGTGTAGTGGGGGTGGTGTAGTGGTGGAGGTGGAGTGGTGGAGGTGGAGTGGGGGTGGTGTAGTGGGGGTGGTGGAGTGGGGGTGGTGTAGTGGTGGAGGTGGAGTGGTGGAGGTGTAGTGGGGGTGGTGTAGTGGGGGTGGTGTAGTGGTGGAGGTGTAGTGGGGGTGGTGGAGTGGGGGTGGTGGAGTGGGGGTGGTGTAGTGGGGGAGGTGGAGTGGGGGTGGTGGAGTGGGGGAGGTGTAGTGGTGGAGGTGGAGTGGGGGTGGTGGAGTGGGGGAGGTGGAGTGGGGGAGGTGGAGTGGGGGAGGTGTAGTGGGGGTGGTGGAGTGGTGGAGGTGGAGTGGGGGAGGTGGAGTGGGGGTGGTGTAGTGGGGGAGGTGGAGTGGGGGGTGGTGGAGTGGTGGAGGTGGAGTGGGGGAGGTGGAGTGGGGGTGGTGGAGTGGTGGAGGTGTAGTGGGGGTGGTGGAGTGGTGGAGGTGTAGTGGGGGAGGTGGAGTGGGGGTGGTGTAGTGGTGGAGGTGGAGTGGGGGTGGTGGAGTGGTGGAGGTGGAGTGGGGGAGGTGGAGTGGGGGTGGTGGAGTGGGGGTGGTGGAGTGGTGGAGGTGGAGTGGGGGAGGTGGAGTGGGGGTGGTGTAGTGGGGGAGGTGGAGTGGGGGTGGTGGAGTGGTGGAGGTGGAGTGGGGGTGGTGGAGTGGTGGAGGTGGAGTGGTGGAGGTGGAGTGGGGGAGGTGGAGTGGGGGTGGTGGAGTGGTGGAGGTGGAGTGGGGGAGGTGGAGTGGGGGTGGTGTAGTGGGGGAGGTGGAGTGGGGGTGGTGGAGTGGTGGAGGTGGAGTGGGGGAGGTGGAGTGGGGGTGGTGGAGTGGTGGAGGTGGAGTGGTGGAGGTGGAGTGGGGGAGGTGGAGTGGGGGTGGTGGAGTGGTGGAGGTGTAGTGGGGGAGGTGGAGTGGGGGTGGTGGAGTGGTGGGGGTGGAGTGGTGGAGGTGGAGTGGGGGTGGTGTAGTGGGGGAGGTGGAGTGGGGGTGGTGGAGTGGGGGTGGTGTAGTGGGGGTGGTGGAGTGGGGGTGGTGTAGTGGGGGAGGTGGAGTGGGGGTGGTGGAGTGGGGGTGGTGGAGTGGGGGAGGTGGAGTGGGGGTGGTGTAGTGGGGGTGGTGGAGTGGGGGTGGTGGAGTGGGGGTGGTGTAGTGGGGGAGGTGGAGTGGGGGTGGTGTAGTGGAGGAGGTGGAGTGGGGGAGGTGTAGTGGAGGAGGTGGAGTGGGGGTGGTGGAGTGGGGGAGGTGTAGTGGAGGAGGTGGAGTGGGGGAGGTGGAGTGGGGGAGGTGGAGTGGGGGAGGTGGAGTGGGGGAGGTGTAGTGGAGGAGGTGGAGTGGGGGAGGTGGAGTGGGGGTGGTGGAGTGGGGGAGGTGTAGTGGGGGTGGTGGAGTGGGGGAGGTGGAGTGGGGGTGGTGGAGTGGGGGTGGTGTAGTGGGGGTGGTGGAGTGGGGGAGGTGGAGTGGGGGTGGTGGAGTGGGGGTGGTGTAGTGGGGGTGGTGGAGTGGGGGAGGTGGAGTGGGGGAGGTGGAGTGGGGGTGGTGGAGTGGTGGAGGTGGAGTGGGGGTGGTGTAGTGGGGGAGGTGGAGTGGTGGAGGTGGAGTGGGGGAGGTGGAGTGGGGGTGGTGTAGTGGTGGAGGTGGAGTGGGGGTGGTGGAGTGGGGGTGGTGTAGTGGGGGTGGTGTAGTGGAGGAGGTGGAGTGGGGGAGGTGTAGTGGAGGAGGTGGAGTGGGGGTGGTGGAGTGGTGGAGGTGGAGTGGGGGTGGTGTAGTGGGGGAGGTGGAGTGGTGGAGGTGGAGTGGGGGAGGTGGAGTGGGGGTGGTGTAGTGGTGGAGGTGGAGTGGGGGTGGTGGAGTGGGGGTGGTGTAGTGGGGGTGGTGGAGTGGGGGAGGTGGAGTGGTGGAGGTGGAGTGGGGGAGGTGGAGTGGGGGTGGTGTAGTGGTGGAGGTGGAGTGGGGGTGGTGGAGTGGGGGGTGGTGTAGTGGGGGGTGGTGGAGTGGGGGTGGTGGAGTGGTGGAGGTGGAGTGGGGGAGGTGTAGTGGAGGAGGTGGAGTGGGGGTGGTGGAGTGGTGGAGGTGGAGTGGGGGTGGTGTAGTGGGGGAGGTGGAGTGGTGGAGGTGGAGTGGGGGAGGTGGAGTGGGGGTGGTGTAGTGGTGGAGGTGTAGTGGGGGTGGTGTAGTGGGGGAGGTGGAGTGGTGGAGGTGGAGTGGGGGAGGTGGAGTGGGGGTGGTGTAGTGGTGGAGGTGGAGTGGGGGTGGTGGAGTGGGGGTGGTGGAGTGGGGGTGGTGTAGTGGGGGAGGTGGAGTGGGGGAGGTGGAGTGGGGGTGGTGGAGTGGGGGTGGTGGAGTGGGGGTGGTGTAGTGGGGGAGGTGGAGTGGGGGTGGTGGAGTGGTGGAGGTGGAGTGGGGGAGGTGGAGTGGGGGTGGTGGAGTGGGGGAGGTGGAGTGGGGGAGGTGGAGTGGGGGAGGTGTAGTGGAGGAGGTGGAGTGGGGGAGGTGTAGTGGAGGAGGTGTAGTGGGGGAGGTGGAGTGGGGGTGGTGGAGTGGTGGAGGTGGAGTGGTGGAGGTGGAGTGGGGGTGGTGTAGTGGGGGAGGTGGAGTGGGGGTGGTGGAGTGGGGGTGGTGTAGTGGGGGTGGTGGAGTGGGCAGGTGAAGTTGAGGTGGTCTGCAGTAAGGTGAGAGCGCTGGTCTGCGTGGTGGAGGTGGGCAGGTGGAGTTGAGGTGGTCTGCAGTATGGTGAGAGCACTGGTCTGCGTGGTGGAGGTGGGCAGGTGGAGTTGAGGTGGTCTGCAGTATGGTGAGAGTGCTGGTCTGCGTGGTGGAGTGGGGGTGGTCTGCAGTATGGTGAGAGTGCTGGTCTGCGTGGTGGAGTGGGGGTGGTCTGCAGTATGGTGAGAGTGCTGGTCTGCGTGGTGGAGTGGGGGTGGTCTGCAGTATGGTGAGAGTGCTGGTCTGCGTGGTGGAGTGGGGGTGGTCTGCAGTATGGTGAGAGTGCTGGTCTGCGTTACACTGAGCCCAGTGTAAAGTAGATGCTGCTATTTATTCTTGGATGATGTGAAGCAGGTGGTGCCCACGGCAGGAAACCGTCACCAATGTCAGACGCTACGGGGACGTTTATCCAGTCTCACCAGCATCGTTGGTTTATCTTTTGTTGTATTTTTGCTTTTGTTGTGTGTTTGTTTGTTTTTGAAAACTAAAGGAAGTCAACACCCCAGCTTACAATATCAAGATCAGTGGAGTTATCTTGTAAAAATAAAGTGATTATTACAAAAGCTAAAGTTTCATTTTTAAAACTAACAATGTCATTCCAATGTCATCCCAATGACTCTGCTTCTTGCTTACTGTTTAAAGGTAGTAAAAGGATTATCCACCAGGGGGACATTATAAAACGCTTAACGTGTTACAGTAATGGACTAAAATAATGACGTAACACCAAACTACTCTCACATACTACTGGCTATGAGTGCAGCACCAAAATAACTATATTCTAAGCTAAGATTAAAACAGTAATATTTACATTAATGTTTTCTTCCCTTGTAATTGGTTTACAAAACCTTTAATATGACTGAATGTAGAAAAAAACGGCGTGTGAGTGTGTATGTGCGTGCGTGCGTGCGAGCGTGCGTGCATGCGTGTGTGTGTGTGAGTGTGTGCATGTGAGTGATCATGCATATATGTGTGCTTTCTACATGTACATTAGAGATATCAAAAGTTCTTTTGGCTCTGAGGATGTGCACTCCTGTGCATTCACTTTCTGCGTAGCCAGTTTCGATGCAAACACTTCGTCCTCTGCGGGACAGTGGCTTCCTTTCCCCTCTTTATTTAGAACTCCAGATCAATTTGCCGTAATCTGGAGCGCTCGGAACAACAAAAAAAAAGAGAAAAAATAGAAGTGAAAATGAGTTGAGCTGATTCCACATTCAGTGTGGTCACTGGCTCCGTTCATCCCCCTGTCTCTCGTTCTCTACGTCTCTCCCTCTGTTCCCTGATTATTAATGGACGGAGTGTGGCAGAGATGCGGACTACAACATCTGGTGTCTCAGCGCAAGTCACAGGCACTTGTGCATCCCATTACGTCAATATTTTTACAACAATGGCTAAACACTCTATCGTGTTAAAAGCGCCTCGCTAGTCTCACTGTTCCTCAGATGCCGTTTCGATTTCCGCGACAGTTCAGTATCGATTTTTTTGTATGTAGTATGGAGTGGAATCTGGGGTAAAAATAAAAACTGGTCGATTGACAGCTTATATGTCCATCCAAAGGTTCTGGTTCGCCCTTGTCTAGGGCTGCACGTTAGTCTTGAATCTGAACGGCCCTGGTGCCAGGAGGGAGAGCTGGTATTAATGTTTCATTCAGTCCTTTGGTGTCTTTGGGGGTCAGTTACTTTTTACCGTGCAGTGATGCAGGCGGTTCAATACGTGCGTGCAGTCAGTGTTGTAAGTGGCCCACACAGATATCGCCGTCATCGTGTTCGGGGAGTGAACCTCTGAATACCCCCAGTGTCTCGCTTGGCATACTACCATTTCAGCATCAGTGTGTGTGTGTGTTTAAAAGAGACAGAGGGAGATGACAGAGAAAAATCTAAATTTAGAGAATTGGAAACACTTGGGGAACCGCAATCCAAAAGTTCAAGCTTTTAGATAACCGCCCCTTCACTCAGAGCCAATGAGAGGCGAGCACTAAAGAGTGACACACATTTTGGCCTATTCCCATTCTCGCCTTTGTCTCTGTAGCCGCCTCTGCATTGGTAATGGTATGAAGTGCACTTCTCTGTGGCTCTTCTCGTATGAAGCTAGTCCTGTGGTTTAAAACAATTCTGTGTCCAGGGTTCTCTCTAGAAAAAAAGACGTATGTTACCTCACTGGTTTTACCTCGGCGGTTGTTTGCCTCATGGAGTTGGTTGCCGTTGCTATAGAGTGTTTACCATATGTGTAGGTGGGTGGGTGTGAGGAGCTATTCATTTGGCTAAGTCACGCACACACAGATGGGAGAGACAGGGGCTCTCTGTGACATGGCTCAAAAGGTGTGGAAGATCATCTGAAATTCACACTCCATTCTTCAAGATGACCCTACAGAAGGCTCACAGTGACAGTCTAGAGAACAATAACGCTTTGAGGAGCCAGTTTCCTGCCCATAACATCCTAATCACTTCTCTCTTTGTACTTTCAGCTTTACAGCTAATACTATACTCCCACTAGGGAAGCCCAGAGAACAATATCACTATGACAACCCATACAATAGTCTCACCATAACAACCCAGGAAACAATATCACCATGACAACTCATACAGTGCTTCTACTGTGTATAAGTTTTACAGATCCAGCTCATTCAATCCTAGATTTCAATGAAAGTGTCAGACCTGCCTTTGACATATCTCTGTCTGTCTTTCTTCCCCCCCCTCTCTCAAACACACACACACACAATAACAACAACAACAACAACAACTGCTGATTTTCCAAAGTGAGTAGCCTGTTGGTGTGTGGTGTGTCCTGCAGGGTTGGCATTGATAGTTGTGTTTGTGTGCATGTGTGTGTGTGTGTGTGTGTGTGTGTGTGTGTGTGTGTGTGTGTGTGTGTGTGTGTGCGTGTGTGTGCGTGTGTTTGTGTGCGTGTGCGCGCTGATGTTTCTGCTGATACGCTGTGGCAGCAGTAAGTGACCCTGTGAGTCTCAGGTGAGCTGAGCTGACGGGGGTCTGTGTTGAGTATGTTACACACCCTGCTGTGAGCCACATCAGAGCTTGTGCAGCTGGGGGCTTGCAGGGACATGACAGCAGTTTAGTGGCAGTAAACTGGGCAAGAATCACACTCATGTGCACACGCCCCATACACAGACATGCACATGTCTGCTCCACGCTTTGCAGAGAAATAAAATCTCTCTCTGTCTCATCTCTCTCTCTCTCTCTCTCTCTCTGTCTCTCGCTCTCTCTCTCTCTCTCTCTCTCTCTCTCATCTCTCTCTTCTCTCTCTCTGCTTGAATGGTGATCCCAGGTGATACAATTATCTGAAAAATGAAGACAATTTTTTCTATGGTTATTCTGTACACAAAAACAGGTTTAGTTATTCTGGTTTCACAATGCAGATGATGTTTCTCACATCAAGTAAACACAGTGCATTACAACTGCACGAGGGTTTGACTACTAAACCCACTTCCAAAAACCTGAGTTAATTAGTACAGAAACTAGTGGCTTCATGACACGCCATGAAGCATGCCGAGTTGAAGCCTGCTTAGTTGAAGCCTGCTTAGTTGAAGCATGCTGAGTTGAAGCCTGCTAAATTGCATTTGTAAGCAACAAGTGATTGACAGCAGTGTGTGATTGCTACATCCTGCTCCCAATACAGAGGGATAAGCACTGAAGCTCATTACAGCTAGCTCAGCTGGTGCTGGATCACTTACAGAGCAGTCACACCTCTACCATCTGCTCAGCTGGAGCTGGATCACTTACAGAGCAGTCACACCTCTACCATCTGCTCAGCTGGAGCTGGATCACTTACAGAGCAGTCACACCTCTACCATCTGCTCAGCTGGAGCTGGTTAACTTACAGAGCAGTCACACCTCTACCATCTGCTCAGCTTGAGCTGGATAACTTACAGAGCAGTCACACCTCTACCATCTGCTCAGTGGGAGATGGACCACTAACAGAGCAGTCAAACCTCTACCATCTGCTCAGCGGGAGATGGACCACTAACAGAGCAGTCACACCTCTACCATCTGCTCAGCTGGATCTGGATAACTTATAGAGCAGTCACACCTCTACCATGTGCTCAGCTGGATCTGGATAACTTATAGAGCAGTCACACCTCTACCATCTGCTCAGTGGGAGATGGACCACTAACAGAGCAGTCACACCTCTACCATCTGCTCAGCTAGAGGTGACAGAGCATTTGCACCTCTACACTTACCCAAACACAAGTGAACGCAATTCGCAACACTCATTTTTTTCTTTACTGGAACTTTATGTGTTTTTTTTTTCTATACAGTACGTATGCATTTAATTTTTCTCACATTGAAAAAAAAAATGTTCCCAGCCATAAAGGGGTAATTGCACTTGGTGGAGAACGAGGTGGCTATTAACTAAAGCACTGTGGAGTCTCGCTGGATGGGGACATGATGGCGCACACGTCCCACTGCTTAACCCACCATGTAGGAGCAGAGCGGGGGGCCTGTCAGGCAGAGCAGGCGGCACCTTTCCAAAGGAGTCCTGCCCTTTGGCTGCCTATCAGGCACATGCCTGCAGGCACTGGCAGCTTTGTGGTGAAGAGCAGTAAGGGTACAGGGGGTTAGGCGTCCCACTGAGCAAAGCCATGCGTTACTGACACACCCTCCAAGAGTCCCTCCCACAGCACCCCCACACCACAGCACGGTGGCCAAGGTTTGTAACTCTCTGTTCCAGCACAGAATCACATTTATGAGGTTTTTAGTCCCAGTGAGAATCATTGCAGGTCAGATGAAAATATTTACATGCTGAAGCGTTTTTTTTTTTGTAAAGGGTCCCATTATATTTACAAATTGGTTTGACACAGCTGTTTGCTCTACAATGGCTGCACATCTATTCCTCTGAAAGCAAGAGGAATGCTCTTTAAAACCCTTAGCCAGTGCACAGTGGTTTGTTGTGGTTTTGAATGAATTCCTGGTTGTTGTAAATAGAGGAGTGTCAAGTAGTAGTTAAATTACCCCTGACCTCTGACCCCTGACCCCTGCCAGCAGTCTGCTCAGTCCTTCCTCCTCAAGGGTCCGTTCCTGGAAATCGTTCAGCCTGAATTTATCTACACAATCTTCAGTCCATCACTCCTGCTCGTGTGCAGCATGCCACATAGTCACTTAGATTATTTACCCAGATTCATTTTGTTTGCCTTCATTAATTTCTAATTAGTTTAATCTAATTGTTATGGGCTCATGTTATACATATACTATGTATAAATAATTAGTGACTTTTACAATGCCTGCATGTACGTCACCAGAATGTCTGTATTTTTGAGGTAATCTCGGATGAGGATTGGATAAGATTTACCTTTGTCCAATCACAGGGCTGAGTAATCTAGTGAATGAGCCAGCAAGTAAAAGCTCACCCAGAACCGTAATGACTCTGAAAATCGGCATCAGGTAACAGGCTGGGAGTCTCCACATCAACAGGAGGGATGTCAACCATCCATGTTAATTAGATTAGGACCACATACCTGCATGTGTTATGTACAGTTTAAATCACATTTCATTCTTGTAGCTTCTTCTTCCTCCTCTTCCTCTTCTTCCTTTAAGAAATATTGTTTATATGAAAGTTTAATATAACACTTTGGAATTGCTCGAATATTTGTAATATCCTACATGACATTTGATGAGACGGCGTGACCTTTCTTTGACCTTTCTTTGAGGATATCCCAGGTCGCACTTTACCCTGATGCTCAGATAATTGTTTAGTGATAGAGCACACTGACGACTTTTCCTAATGGCCTGAGAACTGTACAGTCACTGTCTTCCCAAAATAAACGTCCCTGTTGCCAGTGGCGACCCTGCGTTTGCCTGGCTCACACTGGAAGGCCAGGCCCAACTTGCTGCTTTCCCCGTGAGACTGACCTCGTTTTACTGGGCAGCATCCAGAGGCCTCCCTCGAAATAGCTCAGAACTAGAACATGAAATCGTCATTCATGGCCTTTTTAAAAATGCATCGCCGTCCGAAGACGGTTGTTCGATAATGAGTACTGGACGTGTGACATGTGGACGGAGGTCTTCCCCACGTGAGACTGCCACTGTAGCAGTCATGCGGATTAGGCTTCCTGCACTGTTGTCTTGAATATTAGCCACTGAGGCAAAGGGAGCGCTGTCAGAAAGGCACGTGAAAAATGTAAAGACACATAATAAATGTAGTCACGTGAAAAATGTAGTCACGTGATAAATGTAAAGGCACGTGATAAATGCTAATCAATACACCCATAATGAGTCAAAACAGGAGATCAGTTCCTGTGAGTGCTACTTTCACACAGAGGGAGAAAGCTCTGTTGAGCCGTTAAACTTCAGCTCTATAAATCACAATGCCTTCTGAAATGACCAGTTAAATCAAATAACACCTACGTTTAAATCACACAGTGCATACGTTTAAATCATATAATACTTTTCCTTATTCTAATCCATAACACACATCTCCCTTAAATGTTTCAGCCTCTCATATCAGTACTTTATGTGAGTAAAAATGTCTTAGTAATCTAAAAAGCACCATTAGCACTGACGCAGTGCATAGCAGCAAAGGGGGAGATAGAGATAGAGAGAGAGCGTGTGTGTGTGTGTGTGTGTGTGTGTGTGTGTGTGTGTGTGTGTGTGTGTGTGTGTGTGTGTGTGTGTGTGCGCGTGCGTGCGCGTGCGTGCGCGTGCGTGCGCGTGTGCTAGAGAGAGTGAAAGAGTGTTCCAGAGAGAGAGTGTTTGTTTTGACCAGTGTCAAGTACATTGCCAGATAGGTATTTAAACTTATTTTTTGTGCACCTCATGCATTATTATTATTATTATTATTATTATTATTATTATTATTATTAAGTCATTAAGTCATTAGCAGAGTAGGGACCCAGCACTTCAGTCCAGGGTGCAGACGACAGACAGGAAGCATGACGTAAACACCCTCACCTCTGATTCAGCCGAGCAGATCTGCGTGCCAACCGTGTCCAGGAGCTCAGAGGCATGAGAGCGGCCATGTTCTCTGGGCTTGCGGGCACACAGATGGGTCGCCTGCTCCCTTTCAGAAAGTGGCACAGTGATCGCCATCACACGTCTGAAAGACTCCGACTGCACTGAAGCACTCTGGGATACAGCGGTGACCTGAAGGAAGTGTAAGTAGTCTTTACCACACAAAGCTGAGGATATGGACGTATGGACATATGGACATATATGGACATATTCAACCTCAAGGGTTAAGCTAACCAACAACAAATCAAAACCGAGCTGGTGTAAAAGCTGACAAATAAATAATAATAAAAGTGATTTCAACAAAGAATACACTAGTTTGAATAATAGTGAGAATACACTACTTTTGTAAGTACTACATATGGTCTGTATTTGCAGGGCGAGTTTTTGAAAAAAATTACTGAACTCTCATGAGTAAAACTAAGACGGTACAGCTGACAATGAAGAGAGCTTGTCCATTATTCTGTGTCCCTGCTGCAGTACTGACAGACACAGACAAACCAGAAAAGGAGAACAGGTGAGGACGGGGGGGACGCACCACTGCCTGAGACGGTTGTCCTCCTCAGAGTGGCTGGTTGTTTCTACCAAGCCATTGTACATCAAATATTTAAACAAAAAAAAAAAAAGAACCGGAGGGTGACAGCAGTCAGCAAACAATCACAGGTGAGAAGATCAATTTAATCACGTTGCGTCTTGCCAGTCAATACACAGCTGCTTCTCAGCCAAAAATATCCTCCTGAGCTGGTTAATAACTCATGTGGTATTTGCAGTTTTGAGTAAATAATGCACATGAAACAAGCAAAAGCAAGAATACCGAACGTGTTTCTAAAGCAATGAAATCACAGTGCGATCTGAAAGGTGATTGGCGGTGTTAACGAGTTCCTCGTTAGTGGCCCCTGCAGAACCCTCTACTACTGTCTGGGCTCAGCAGTGATGCTCAACCACAGGGGAACAGCCAAACATGATTGACAGCCAAACATGACTGACAGCCAAACATGGTTGTCCTAAAGGCAGGAAAAAGCACCAGAAGTGGCATGAAGTACCATCTCACTGTCACCCACACCCTAATGCTTCTGCTGCCTGATACCCCAAGTCAAGGTCTGTGTGTTCTGTACTATGCTTAGTGCTAAAATAGCAGTCTCTCTCCATCAGTCTCTCTTATACAGTCTCTCCCGCAGTGTTAGAACAGAGGTTAGTATGGAGTAATGACCTCCCCCTGTAAGGCTCTCGCTCCAGCACCTCCTGCTTGTGTGCAAGGCTCCTAGTCCTTACAGCGACAGTCTCACACAATCATCCAGGAGGACACGTTACCTAGTGGAGCTCTAACTTCCACTCTGGCCCTGGTCTATATCATCAGCAGCACAAGTCAATTAAGGACACTGCAGACTAATGAAGGCAACCGCAAACAAAAACAACAACAAAACAACAACACGTGTGTTTCATTTGAGTAATCCTAAGATGTAATTTGAGTAAACTCAACCGTTTGGCTTGTAATGTGTTATTACAGAGGTGTGTGTGGGAGCGATGGCTGGCAGTGTGTGGGCGGTGCTGTGTCAGCAGAGTGGGCCTGACGTGTGTTTAATGGCTCTCTGGCCTCACCGATGATCCAGAAGGTGCCGGTGCCGCCCGACTGGAGCCCGGCGCGGCGCGTGGCCGCCTCCCCCTCGGCACGGGCGGATCTTTCTGCTCCGAGGCCCATGCCAGATCAGTCCCAGCTGTGAGGAAACACCAGGAATAAACCTGTCAACCTGAGTAGGTGGGGGTGGGTGGGCGGGGAAGGGGGCGGGGTGTCAGTGACACGCCACTCCACTTGGAGCACGAGGGATCCACCGGCTGGTTTGTAACGCAACTGCAGTGCCACAGTCTTCAGCCCTGCCTAGACTCACTATTTCTATCACACACACACACACACACACACACACACACGTGGTGGCACGTGCACACACATCTAAGCTTCCTCTCAATGCTACCGTGGAACCACAGGATTGCACAGAGTGGAAATGCTGTGGTTGGAGTGGAAGAAGAAAATGGGGCGATTCTTGGATATAGACGTGAAGGCACACACACACACATACACACATACACAAATAACCACATACATGCACGCACACACACACACACACACACACACACACACACATACACACATACACACATACACACATACACAAATAACCACATACATGCACGCACACACACACACACACACACACACACACACACACATACACACATACACAAATAACCACATACATGCACGCACACACACACACACACACACACACACATACACACATACACAAATAACCACATACATGCACGCACACACACACACACACACACACACACACACATACACACATACACAAATAACCACATACATGCACGCACACACACACACACACACACACACACACACATACACACATACACAAATAACCACATACATGCACACACACACACACACACACACATACACAAATAATCACATAAACGCACACACCCACACACACACACACACACACACACACACACACACACATACACACATACACACATACACAAATAACCACATACATGCACGCACACACACACACACACACACACAAACACACATACATACACATACACTTACACAAATAACCACATACATGCACACACACACATACACAAATAATCACATAAACGCACACACACACACACACACACACACACACACACACACACACACACACACACAGTATCATACACCAGCATTACTACTGCCTGGAGTGGAAGAGGAAGAGAGAGAGGATCTTGGACATGGACAAACAGCCCACTTCCTGTCCATGTTAGAGAGCAGCTGTTGTCCCAGCCAGAGTCCTGGAACACAAGCCTTAGCATCATGCCCATACGATTATGCATGCAAACATTTGCATACATAACACACATTTGCTTTTACACGTTGTCAGGACATAAGGTCATATATATTACATAAGTAGTACATCCTGGTGGCCTATACTGTATGTAATATATAAGTAGTACATCCTGATGGCCTATACTGTATGTAATATATAAGTAGTACATCCTGATGGCCTATACTGTATGTAATATATTTCACTTTCTAAGATTTCCCTTGTCCTCAACAACAGACGTTTTGCCCTTTCAATTTAAGAAGTTGAAACATGTAGCAATTGTAATAAAAAAAAGTGTACTTTACTGCTTCAAAAAACCGACCTCTTACTGGTTCAAACAAGGTACAACAAAATACACATCCACACCCACACAAACGCACACAGACACCCATCCAAAATCATGACCTTCTGTCACCCTAGTGCTGGGGTCTTTTGGCAGAGTATGGCTGGGTAAACAGAGAAACTCCTGCTTTCTTCTAACAAACTCAGATAGGCCAGTGGAGCTGTGAAGGGTCTGTAGATCAAAGACGTTCAATGGTATCCTGTGATAGCCTATAGCAATTGTCTGAAGCAGAAATATAAAGTAGAACAAAATCAATATTAATAGGCATTCATTTGTATGTGTGTAAGTGTAAGAGAGAGAGAGAGAGTGTGTATGTGTGTGTAAAGGGAAAGATATGAACGCTTCAGTGTCAGAAGAGTTATACTGAAAAAATAGATGAGAAAGGAGATTTCTAAAGTGATTGCGTATCTTTGAGTCATTGTGATAGAATATACTGAATTGTGTGTTTGTATGTGTGTGTGTGTGTGTGTGTGTGTGTGTGTGTGTGTGTGTGTGTGTGTGTGTGTGTGTGTGTGTGTGTGTGTGTGTGTGTGTGTGTGTGTGCATGTTTATGCAAATAGGCAGAGAGGGCAGGTCTGTTCTTGGTCACAGCTCTGTGGTGCAGAGCTAAACGTGAGCATTGGGACACTGTTCTTCTCAGTATGTGTGAAACACGGGAATTGATTTTTAGACCAGCTAATTCTTTTTTTAAACCAACAGAGAATGCAGCACAGCCCAGCTAAAATCGATAACTACAGTGTGTGTGATAACTCACCTCAAGACTGAAATGTCCTCAGAATTTGTTGAACTGTGCTGAAAATGTGGTTATTTACTAACCAAACGTCAATGAGTTCTTATTATGAAGTCACTCTTCATTAATTACTTTTGGAAGAACAGGAATGATATGAATGCTATATCACAAATATAGTTTTGTGTCAGAATGATGTATCCTGGTTTATTGTTGCATGCTGACACTACAGAAATGAATACCTAATTAAATTTACATTGACACTGACAGTACTTAACCATCTGTCGTCTATGGGCCTTTTTTCTGTTTAAGCATGTTTTCATAAATTTGTCTCTAAACATACTTAACCACTGTTTTTGTAGTCCAAAAATGCAAAATGCAATCAGATACAAGGTACAAGAGTCTTTGTTGAAACCCAAATTGATAGATTTTATAGCAATCGTACAGTGCTATAAAATTCAACACAATTATATTGCAGTTACTGGACATTTTGTGCAAAAACAAAACAATTCAAGTGCAAATCTGAAAACTTCCTGAAGATGCATGATGTTAGGAAGACTTTCAGAACCCTGGATAGCAACTACCCTGGAGCAACACTATTGATCATTGCTTGATTGTTTGTAGAGTATTAACAGAATTATTATTACAAAACTATTAAAATAAGACAATGACTCAAGCATGTATGTATATATGTATGTGTGTCCTGTGTTAAACTAAACTACTTTACCTGTTTTATATCCCTTGAAGACTATACACAGCTGCAGACTGTACTGTGGGCCTTCTCACTCATTCAATGCCTTTCTACTCTCCAACCCACACACACACACACACACACACACACACACACACACACACACACACACACACTGCCTAAACATGGGGAGAAACTTCAGTATGATCTGGCACCACAATCATTACCTGTGTGAATGTAAATGTAAATGAATGTACGCCCAAACCGACCGCACCGTGGCCCATGTGCCCATGGAAACCGGCTGTCTGCTTGTCTCACACCAGCTATGATTTAAACGGTTGACACATTATACATGCAGTCTCAGTGATATAACTGCAACCCAGAAAGAATATGACTTCTTATTAACTCACAATAGGTCACACATATACACACACATGCGTACACACACATGCATAGCATTACAGTGTTTTATAATCAAGGCTGAGTGACAGGTGTTCATCTCTCTCAACAGTGAGTGATCCCCAGATGAAATGCTACTGGAAATTCAGGGATGCTCCTCTTTTTTATGTCTCCTCCCTTTCTTTCTTTCCTTTTTTTGTCTTTTTTTCCCTTGACCTATAACCCCCCCATCCCCCAGAGCCCCCTCAGCTGTGATACACACAGCACAGCGTTCTGACTAAACAGGGTTCTTACCTTGTTTCTCACCTCCTGTGCTGCTACATGTTCAGCAGCCACGGTGACCTCACTGCGTTTCTGTCTCTGCTTCCCCTGCTGATCACGTCCACTCAGCAGGATGTACATGAGGATTATGGACATGATAAATCAACAAATGCAGGGAGACAAAATAGATTGTTGTTAGTCCTAAACTCTTGTAAAATCATTTAAAACCCAAATGTAATGTTCTATTTTGGAAGTATGCTGCATTTACCTAGTTCCTAGTATAATTGTGTGTGTGTGTGTGTTTGTGTGTGTGTGTGTGTGTGCGCACTTTGTTTAGACAGCCCTGTTAATATGCTCCTGTGTAAATACATATCAAACACATATCATCTTCAGTCCACTGGTGCTCTGACAAACATTTAAACTCAGACAGACACAACTTGCCAAATAAGAGTCATTCCGACTTTGTGTTACTGTTGACTTAGGCACCTTAAACCAGTCCTAATACCAGTAAAATGTAGAATGACTATGATCTTATTCAAAATTCACTTTTATCATGTGACGTTAAAATTGTTAAAAACCTGCATAACTATATTTGGTTGTAGTGTTGCAAAGGCATGTTTAATAGTCGACTAAGTCCCCCCCCCCATCTCTCTGTCTCTCTCTCTCTCTCCTCCTTCTTTCCCTCCTCTCTCTCCTTCAGTCACACTCTCATACTTTCTCTCGCGCATACCCCCCTCTCCGGTTCGGCTCCACATAAGAGAAGATGACGGGATGAGAGGAGATGGATTTTGCCGTGAGATGCGGGGGGAAAGGTGAAATTAGCAACGCGTCGTTATTTACGATCCGTCAACCCGCTGAAGACCCCGAGTAAAGCGCGAGAGGGGATGAAGAATGAGTGAGCGTGTTTGGTAAAGAGGTATGTAAGACCGCTTTTCTCTCGTCTCCATCTCGCCGCAGATGTATTTCGAGCTTCTTCGTGTTGTCAGAGGATTATTCAGATGGACTGTAAAGAGGAGTTCGGCTCTAAGTGGGGGTGTCTGTTACATAAGGCTGGCATGGCTTACAGCTACAGTTGACTCAAACAGGGGGAAAAACACAACCGCGGAGTCTGGTAATATAAGAATTCGTCATTGTCTATTATGTTAAACAGGAAGCAAAGAACAGTCGAATATTCTCGAGTTATGAATGTAAGAGCTCTGTAAAATATGTCAAGTATGTTACCTTTCCCCATCACCAGTACGCCATATGCATACCGAGGCCTCGTATGTCTGTTTTCCTTAAGCAGTCTCTCGTTAAGAGAATATTGCTTCATAAGCTACCGGGCATTTTGCAGTTGACGTGCTGTCCAGGTCATATCATCTCTGTGTTAAACAAGCCATAGCTGATCTCTCGCATTGTTGCTAGACTTATATCAGCACTGTAAGAGTTATTACAACACATTTATGGTGTGTTGATGTGACTTATTTGGACAAACACAGCATTTCTTCTATGGGCGTGCTTTACTGTAAAGGCAATCAGTTAAAAATATTTTATAGTGAAACTGTGGCCTGTGATAATCCAGACACGACGTGGTTTACGAGTTCCAGGATTTATAAATATACTGTTTCGTTACCATCAAGTCGTCCTACGTTGCCCGTTTTGTCGGGGAGCGTATTGGTGAACACGTTTCAACGCACCTAAAATTTGGCCGGTTAGGCGAGGTTTGGGCTTAAGTGAAAGTGTACCTATTCCGTTCTGGGTATGAGCTCCTTCCGTCTCCATGGCGACCCAACAATCTCTCATTCAAAACCATGGAGGATGCGCGCGAGCCTCTCGTTAGAGTGAAATCGGTTCGATGTCGGGATAACGCGGCGCCGGAGAGGCGCGAGCAGGAAAACCTAAAAACGAGCGGGAAAAGGACGCAGATCAGGGGCTCGCGAGGATGAGCTACAGAGAGTCCCCAAAACACTCAGCTTCTGAGGGTTTGGTCTAAATTAATTTCAAACATGACCATCGGCTTTCTCCTCAGTTGTCTATTAAATGAAACTGGCATTGATCTGTTTTAAATCAATGCCTGTTTCATGTAATAGAGAACTGAGGAGGAAGCCGATGGAAAAATCCAAAACATGTAATAAGCAATATAATGAAATAATATAAAAATATGACCTATGGTCTAACTTTTCGCTTCACCCCGAAACTTCTCAACATTGTCAGGATCACTTTCGCCTGATTTAGTGGGATTTCTGGCTGGTCCTTTTCATGACTTATTCTGTTATGTCAATAACCATGACAATGATTGTTGATAGCCACTATTAATAATATAATTATTACTATTATCAATACTATAAAGGTCAGAAACTGTTAAACCCTACCGCTTCTTGTCATATATATATATATATAAAACTACTAAATCTTTTCAGCACCACGGACAGCGTATCATTAAGTTTATGCCCGCACAGAAGGCTCGTTCCGAATTACGTCGTTTAAGTCTTATTTTGAATAACCGCGCCATGATCGTGTCGACTAGTCATATCAAGTATGACTTCTAACTAGAAATAACTACACAATATGTTGTTCACAATTAAATGGTTGCATAAATTTCCGAATGAAACCGCCAGTTGAGAATTTTGGACTTTGAACTAAGTTTTTCGCGTTCCCTGTTTCCCCCCTGGAAACAGATCCAAACAGATCTAAGATCCAAACAGATCTGTAACCAGGCTTTAATTTCGGCAAAGGCTTCCAGTGGATATAACGATCTCATACTTAACAGAAATTTGACTCATACTTATCTTTCCTACGGCCAACGTAGCCTACAATATTATTAACAAAGCATAGCAACAAACGTTCATTTCAGTAAGGCATACAAGAGAACCCGCAGCAAAGTGTGTCCAACTGTTCAGCTACTGGGGTTTTCAAAGCGCGGTGCAAATGCTTTAATGACCCTCACAGACGGTTGTCGAAGGTCTTGGGTCGCTTCTCTCCAGCAGTGGACTGGTGTTTCTTTGGGTATTTCGGGATCATTAAGCTATACAATGCTGAAGATAGTTTAACATAGTACATCACTTATCGCTACTTCACACAGCACACTGTGCATCTGCCGCTGTGAGCGCTTGACGGATTGAGCTGTGTGTTTCCATGGAGATGATGGCTGCCTGGCTCATGTTCCCCGGCGAAGGAGAACATTTTCCGTACAGCAAAAGCAACACAGGAGACATATTGGAATGTTAAATTTGCTGAGTTCACTAAAGGTGACCGAGATATTTATGTTCCCCGGTGAGAGACGGGTCGTTTTCGATTTTACGTGAGCTGGGTGACGTATATTAGGGTTCTTAAATGCAGTTACCAGTTACGTTGTGTCCCATTTGTAGATATTATCCCCTTAGCGAGTTCGTTTTTAACATGTAACATAGTTCCGGAGAAGCGTAAATAGTCAGAACCCGGATCAGTTAATAACAGATCAAATTAGTTGTAGAAAATGACAGCCTGGTGTTGACATGGAAAACAGATTCGTGCTCCAGCCCACTCTATGAACCGGGCAGCACGTTGTGCTCATAAGTAGAATACCACCGAGAGTTTGAGACTGGTTTAATATTTAATAATTAACACAGCCACTGCTCACAGTGACCCACTGAGAGAAAGAGAGAGAGATAGAGAGAGAGAGAGAGAGCATTTGTTTAAGAATCAAAGTTTACATTTCGGAAACAAAATAGATCACAAATTACACTAAAATCCAAAATGATTTTTGAAGCTGTTCCGTGGAGATGCTCGGACTGGTACCGCAGTAACGCCACGTTGCGTGTCAGTAGGTTATTACTCACGCAGAACGAGTGAGCCATGTCAGATCTCAGCGTGAAGCGAAGGCCTCATTGTTATATCTCGCTGATTCTCATCACATCTTACACGCCTGACCCCCCCCACCCCCTCCGCGCGGCCAATCGGATCCCCTCTCGCACGCTCGTTCGTGGCGGGCTTTACTGGCGTATTTCAGCTCCGCGTGGCTCCTCTCGACATCTCCAATCTCTTTCTGCTGAGTCAAGCAGCTCTGCTCAGGCGAACAGCGGAGACTCTGAATCACCTGGTGGTCGCCCCATTGCCTGTTTTTTTCACGCCCTGATGGATGAAAGCTTGGGTGGATGATTTTAAAAGGGTGGTTTTAGAGGAGTGATGGTTTGTGTCTAGCTCGAGCTGGTTCTGATGAAACCGATAATATTTCTCTTCAGAGATTTTTTCCGTTCGTATTTGCCGCGCGCCGTTCTGGGGGTCTCTGCCTTTGTACTCAGCTGAGAGGGCATAAGAGATCACACTCCAGGTGTGCTCAGGTGTGTGTGTAACTGGGGGAGGGGGCTGATGTGTGTGTGTGTGTGTGTGTGTGTGTGTGTGTGTGTGTGTGTGTGTGTGTGTGTGTGTGTGTGTGTGCTGATCCCCTGATGGTGCTGAGGAAAGAGCCTATGTTTACTTAAGGGTTAGTAGCTTTCAGCTTTCACAAATATCACCAGCTTGACTGACTCCATGTAATGAGCAGTCTTATTAGATTCTTTAAGCTCTTCTCTGAGATCTGTAAGGTGTGTTTGTGTTTCTAATTGACTGTCTCTTTAAACTTATCCTTGGAGTGTCCATTCACGTGCTCTGGACTGGCTTGCTAAATGTAGTGAAAGCAGTCTTAGCATTCAGGCCAAAGTTCACTGTCTGAAATCAGACATGTCTGACAGCAGAAAAAACACTCACTAAAATCTCTTTGCTTTTAGCTCCTGAACTTTGGCACAAGATAATAATTACTTTAAAAGTGGCATTTGTTTGAGGTTAAGGTCAAATAATTTAGGCTTTGTCTTAACATTTTATTCTTATTCTTATCCTTATTCTAAAACCTTTTATTTAAAAAATCTAAAGCAGTTTTGTGACGTTCGGGGTGGAGCGAAGGACGAGACACAGAATCCTTGCAGATGACGGACGTCACGTTTATTCTCACAGGTTATTGCGCAATAGCGCACGTAGAACAGTAAACAGACACAGCAACGTGTAGACATTAGACAACGACGAGCACAGGACACTGCGCGAGCGCACATTAAATAGACAAACCACATTAGCCCCACGTGATTACGAGACGATTCACAGGTGAGACAGATATTCACGCGACATAACCATAACCACGGAGATCCACTGACACAGACAAAGCACGTGGACAACGTATACACACGCCCAAAAGGGAGGGGCCGGGGTCCTCAACGTGACAAGTTTTACGAACCTATTCATTCTTAATGCATAGAATCACATCTAGTTTATTACAATCACCTGAATTTAATATTTATTAGCTCTCTGCATTATATTGTTCTTTTTTAAATATGTATTAGCTTGCGGCATTATATTGTCCTGTAATGCTTTGCTATATTATTTATGGCCAAATGTGCTGTTATATACTGTATGTTTTGTCATTATTCCATGTGTAGCATCCACCTAAACATAAATGAGACTAGGTGGTTATTCTAATCATATTATATGGTCGCATCATATGGTAAGTGAGTTTGAGTTTCTTACTGAGGACACACATTTGTTTAGGTTATCTGTGTACTTGTTTATCCTTTTCCCTTCTGCTCATTTTCATAAGTTGCTCAGGATAAAAGCATCCGCTGATCAACCACAAGTATGCTTGTGTTTTCCCCGCTGGGTGTGGTGGCGTACTGTCGTCACAGTGTGCACAGCTGTCGTTATCAGCAGGGTTCACAGAATACAGGCAGGAGGGATTTCATGAAAACTGGGGGTGCTGACATGGCCGGGCTGGATGACATGGACGACGTAGACTGTGATTCTGTATAAAACACCTCAACATAAACAACATCCCACCATCATGACCCGGTGATCATCTGACTGTTAAATTCTCCAGTGTGTGTGTGTCTGTGTGTGCGCATGTTTATGTGTTTATTGATTTTGACTGAATGTGTGGAAACAAACTCGGACCTTAGATCAGAGAGGAAATGAGGTTGTAACTGGGCACTTAATTATACATTGTTTATTAGAACTTCCTTTATGATTGAAAGGCACTATTAATCACAGAGCTTTTCCTGTGTAAATACACTCAGCAGAAGGCTTGAATTTAGATTCGAGGCAGATGAGGGGTGGGCTACCCAGCTATACTCCAAGGTTCTGATTAAACGTAGACATTCATTTGAAATAATGAATACACACACACACACACAAACCTACACATGCACACACTTGCAGTTAACACTCATGTATACTAGAGTGCTGCTAATGAGAAGTACATTGAGATTTGAAGCTAGGAAGAGTATGACTGAATGTTTGGAGGATGTTTATTTGGAAAATGTGGGATAGGGAACGGCTGTGGCTGCGGGCTGTGTTATGTAGGGAATGTCTATGGGCTGTGAGCTGTGATATGTAGGGAATGGCTGTAGGCTGTGGGCTGTGTTAGGTAGGGAATGACTGTGGACTGTGTTATGTAGGGAACGGCTGTGGCTGTGGGCTGTGTCATGTAGGGAATGACTATGGGCTGTGGACTGTGTTATATAGAGAATGGCTGTGACTGTGGGCTGTGGACTGTGTTATATAGAGAATGGCTGTGACTGTGGGCTGTGGACTGTGTTATATAGAGAATGGCTGTGACTGTGGACTGTGTTATATAGGGAATGGCTGTGACTGTGGACTGTGTTATATAGAGAATGGCTGTGACTGTGGGCTGTGGACTGTGTTATATAGGGAACGGCTGTGACTGTGGACTGTGTTATATAGAGAATGGCTGTGACTGTGGGCTGTGGACTGTGTTATATAGAGAATGGCTGTGACTGTGGGCTGTGGACTGTGTTATATAGAGAATGGCTGTGACTGTGGGCTGTGGACTGTGTTATATAGAGAATGGCTGTGACTGTGGGCTGTGGACTGTGTTATATAGAGAATGGCTGTGACTGTGGGCTGTGGACTGTGTTATATAGAGAATGGCTGTGACTGTGGGCTGTGGACTGTGTTATATAGGGAACGGCTGTGACTGTGGGAGTTGTGGGACTGGGAATGGTTTTGGTTTTGGTTCTGAGTGTTGGAACTCTGGGGAGCCGACTGCAATAACACACACAATTTAACTGATGGTGTGTTCAACACGCTGCCTGTCTTGCAGCGGGCGTCATTAGTGCAGTCCTAAGAACGGTCCTCGCTCGGCTTCCTGCAACCTGCGGCTACACCGCATGACTCTGTCTTTCTTCAGCTTTTACACTGCCTTTAAAATACACAAGACTCATGAATCACCACACGCAGTGCAGGAGAAACACCAACCTAAACAACCACCGCACACACAACAAACATGAAGGTGCACCGCACGCAAGCTCACAAATGCCAAGAGCCTCCTCCCATAATGCACCTGTCTCTCTCTTCAAACCACATCATGCTGGGATTAAGGGCCCTGTCGTCCCCTGTGCAGATGGAGGCAGATAGCATCCGCAGTCACAGAGGCGTGGTCCATGGAGGCGTGGTCCACGGATCCATTGTCCACAGAGCCATTGTCCACAGCGTGGTTCACGGAGGCATGAGCAGAGACAGGAGCAGGACGTCTCTTGTAGTTCTGCAGTCCACTCTTGGATGTTAATATAAAGAGCAAAATGTTGTGTTTGCTTTTGTAGTTGGGGATGAATTTGATCAAAAGCTCAAATTTTCTTGAACTATAGCAGAACTATGGAGCCCACAAGGGTTGGTATTCCAAGGGCATATTTAATAGCAAAAACCATTTCAGAAATTGTCAGTTGTAAATAATGGTAAATTTTATTTAATATAAAACTGAAAGAACTGAAAGACCAGAGATACATATGCATACAGTGTAATGAACATGATCACTATCCTAGATACAATATAATGAACATGACGTGGTCACTATCCTAGATACAGTATAATGAACATGACATAGTCACTATCCTACATACAGTATTACGAACATGACCTGGTCAATATCCTAGATACAGTATTATGAACATGACATAGTCACTGTCCTACACTGTAAAAAATTGCTGTTAATTTACAGCAGAATTTCAACAGTATTAACCTGTTATTTTTGAAAACAGCACTCTACTGTTAATACAAACAGAAAATTGGTAATTTACTGTTCTTTAACAGGACTATAAATTTACAGGGAAAATCTGACAGTAAACTACTGTATACTTCATATACAGGAAGTTGCTGTGAACTGATAAGCATTGTGGGTATCTTTGCTGTAATTCGAGCGCCCCCTTTTGAGCATTTCCTAATTACACTAATTAACTGTAATAATTAGCAATGGCTGCTGGGAGATTAGAAAATCCTGAGTTTTTTGCCTATTTTTTTCTACTTGCTTGAGTGTTTTAGCAGTTGTAACACTGCATTGTGGTGCAAGTTACATCGTGGACCTGAAAACCTAATCTAAGTTTTTAGCTAACCGTACGAAGCTAACAAAAAATATTAGTGAAATTCTTAGGCTAGAATTTTATATAAGGGCAGTCATGGCCTGGTGGTTAGGGAACTGGTCTTGTGACCGGAGGGTCGTGGGTTCGATTCCCAGACCTTAGGCCATGACTGAGGTGCCCCTGAGCAAGGCCCTTAACCCGCAATTGCTCACTTGTATAAAAATGAGATTAAAATGCCATAAATATAAACCCAGCCATTGATGGTTAAGGGTCTTGCTCAGGGGCCCAGCAGTGGCAGCTAGGAGGAGGGGGGATTCGAACTCAGGACCTTTGGATTGCAACACCAACGTCTTAACCACTGAGCTACCGCTGCCCTTTGAGCTGTTGTTTTTGTATACAGAGTTCTGTTAGCTGTAACAGAAATTAACAGTAAATTGCTGTAGGTTTAAAAAAACAGTAATATTGTGTAGATTGTGTTTACAGTATTATGCTGTAATTGTAATTACAGTATCCGTACTGTAAAAATAGGGTATAATACTGGTGAAACTGCTGCCAGTAAATTACTGTAATTTTACATGGAAATTTTTTACAGTGTAGATACAGTATAATGAACATGACATAGTCACTATCCTACATACAGTATTACGAACATTACCTGGTCAATATCCTAGATACAGTATTATGAACATGACATGGTAACTATCCTAGATACAGTGTAATGAACATGATGTAGTCACTATGCTAGATACAGTATAATGAACATGACATGGTAACTATCCTAGATAGGATGGGTGTTATGTAAGATTATCAGGTGTCTGGTCAATCTAATGAAACAGCAATCCAGGAAAATTGCAGGATTTTACGCCTAGAATCTATTATAAGATGACCGCAGGTGTTATCCCTCTCTCTCACTCTTTCTCCCTCACTCTGTCTCTCTTTTTCCCTCTCTCTCTCTCTTTGCTGACTGTTCTCACACATATGGCAATGGGTGAAGGTACGTGTGAATTACACATTATCTCTGTAAGAGTGTAATTACTGCTGTTTTACAGGCTGCTGTGATTTCTGATTCACTGCAGCACCAAAACTGGCATCAGCCTTCCTCACGGGGGAGGTGACGGGATGTTTCAAGTTTATCTGAGCCAATCACGTAACAGAACAGGGCCCAGCCAGAACCAATGGCCAGTGTCTAGTGCTCACCCTCAAATGGAATCAATTAAATTGCCCAGGCTTTATCTCCAGATTGAGCCTGACTTAATCCCAGCCGTCACTGCTGAAAAGGTCGGCTGAACGTTAATTTTAAGGAGCACTCTCAAAGAAATTGAAGCTGAAATTCAAATTATTTCACTCATAATGCATGTCAAAAAGAAAAGGCACTTCTGCAGGATGCTTTGGGCTTTTATTATTAACATGACTCATATGCTACTTTAGACTCATTAGACACTGGAACTGAGGGGCTCCATGAAGTACTTAGGGTTGCAGTAGGGTTGCAGACCTCACCTCATCTCACCTCATCTCACCTCGTCTCGTCTCATCTTGCCCGTTTGCAGAATCATGGACTTCTCTTCCCATCAGTAGGACGAGACGCTGCTAGAACTGAATCTGTAAAGCTGTTACTGTATTTTACTACAACCGTTTGACCTTCTTCCAGTGTTACCATCCATTTCTAAACTCCCCATTTCTAATCTCCCTCTATTCTAGTCTTTATTGAACTTCATCATGGGGCAAACGCGCTCCACCATGGGGCAAACGAGCTCCTCCTCCACGTTCTTTCGGTGTGCCCCAGGAGTGAGAGAAGGCTGCACATTTTGTGCCTCTGAATTTCAGTTGTTGCTGGAGGCAAGCGTTTGAGCGTCGTGCGCAGGTTTAGAGCTGAACGCAGATATCTGGACAGCCCGTTGAGGCTGTGCTGCCCCGAGCACCTTCTCCAGAGGAGCAATAAACCCTGGGCCAAGAGGAGCGCTCCTGGAATGAAGCAGATCCTACAGTTTATTTGTGAGAGAGAGAGAGTGTGTGTGTGTGTGTGTGTGTGTCTGTCTGTCTGTCTGCCTGCCTGCCTGTCTGTCTGTCTGTCCATCTGTCCAGTTCTGCACAGACAACAGTTATGCTAATGTTCTCATTTAGGTTTCTCTCCGCATCTGGCTTCCTCTTTTCAGTGGGTTCATGAATATTAGAATCTTTTTCTCATGCATTTGGGCAGCCCGTGTCACAGCAGCCCAGACAAAGCACACCTTCCCATTCTGAATCAACACAGCGGCGCTTTGAAACAGAATGTTAGGCAGAGGCCATGTCAAAGCATGTGTTGGTGTGGTGTTTACGCCTGTCTGTGCCCTGTTCAGCACACTCTCATGTGTTGGTGTGGTGTTTACTCCTGTCTGTGCCCTGTTCAGCACACTCTCATGTGTTGGTGTGGTATTTACGCCTGTCTGTGCCCTGTTCAGCACACTCTCATGTGTTGGTGTGGTGTTTACTCCTGTCTGTGCCCTGTTCAGCACACTCTCATGTGTTGGTGTGGTATTTACGCCTGTCTGTGCCCTGTTCAGCACACTCTCATGTGTTGGTGTGGTGTTTACTCCTGTCTGTGCCCTGTTCAGCACACTCTCATGTGTTGGTGTGGTGTTTACTCCTGTCTGTGCCCTGTTCAGCACACTCTCATGTGTTGGTGTGGTATTTACGCTTGGCTGTGGCCTGTTCAGCACACTCTCATGTGTTGGTGTGGTGTTTACGCCTGTCTGTGCCCTGTTCAGCACACTCTCATGTGTTGGTGTGGTGTTTACGCCTGTCTGTGCCCTGTTCAGCACACTCTCATGTGTTGGTGTGGTGTTTACGCCTGTCTGTGCCCTGTTCAGCACACTCTCATGTGTTGGTGTGGTGTTTACGCCTGTCTGTGCCCTGTTCAGCACACTCTCATGTGTTGGTGTGGTGTTTACTCCTGTCTGTGCCCTGTTCAGCACACTCTCATGTGTTGGTGTGGTATTTACGCCTGTCTGTGCCCTGTTCAGCACACTCTCATGTGTTGGTGTGGTGTTTACGCCTGTCTGTGCCCTGTTCAGCACACTCTCATGTGTTGGTGTGGTGTTTACGCCTGTCTGTGCCCTGTTCAGCACACTCTCATGTGTTGGTGTGGTGTTTACGCCTGTCTGTGCCCTGTTCAGCACACTCTCATGTGTTGGTGTGGTGTTTACTCCTGTCTGTGCCCTGTTCAGCACACTCTCATGTGTTGGTGTGGCATTTACGCCTGTCTGTGCCCTGTTCAGCACACTCTCATGTGTTGGTGTGGTGTTTACTCCTGTCTGTGCCCTGTTCAGCACACTCTCATGTGTTGGTGTGGTGTTTACGCCTGTCTGTGCCCTGTTCAGCACACTCTCATGTGTTGGTGTGGTGTTTACGCCTGTCTGTGCCCTGTTCAGCACACTCTCATGTGTTGGTGTGGTGTTTACGCCTGTCTGTGCCCTGTTCAGCACACTCTCATGTGTTGGTGTGGTGTTTACTCCTGTCTGTGCCCTGTTCAGCACACTCTCATGTGTTGGTGTGGTGTTTACGCCTGTCTGTGCCCTGTTCAGCACACTCTCATGTGTTGGTGTGGTGTTTACGCCTGTCTGTGCCCTGTTCAGCACACTCTCAGACTGTAAGCTATAGACAAATCCCTCGAGAAGAGGAGAGAGGAACAGTAAAAGAGAGAGCAGGAGAGGAACAGTTAAAGAGAGAGAGGGAGAGGAACAGTAAAAGAGAGAAAGGGAGAGGAACAGTAAAAGAGAGAGCAGGAGAGGAACAGTAAAAAG
>NC_135220.1:17223023-17325523 GCF_052324685.1 Brachyhypopomus gauderio | reverse complement strand
ATAATTTGACGGCCCACCATAATAGCAGTTTGAATCCAAAGAGAATCTATTTTGCTAAGATGTGATAGAGGGGAAGAATCCCCTAAGATATAGAGACTTGGACACAGGTCAAACTGCTCCTTGACTATTTCCAAAATATGATTATGTACCCCTTCCCAAAAAAATGTAACACTCTGGCAAGACCAGAGCATATGGATTAAGGAGCCCGTCTCTACTTTACAACGCCAACATAGTGGAGAATCCTTCAGTCCAAACCTATACAGCCGGCTGGGAGTCCAGTAGAACCTGTGCAAGATCTTGAATTGAATGAGCCGTGTTTTAATGTCTCTAGACATCTGTTTAGAATTGCCTACTATATTTGCTCAGTTGTTGTCTACGAATGAGTGGCCCAAATCCTCCTCCCAAATTGCCTTCAAAGCAGATATAACCTTACTGCCTATCGAATTTATCAACAAAGAGTAATATTTAGAAGCCTTCTGTCCAGATCCAAGAATATTTAAAATAGTTTAGAAGGAATCTATGTTTTGGAGAGAAGGAGAGGTACCAAACATGCTTATAAGCAAATGTCTTAGTTGAAGATATCGCTATTCTGCTTAATTTAATTCTCGGAGATGAGATTAGAATGGGTAGAAGGCGCACTGTCTCTGGACTGCAGCTATTTGGGCTGGAACATAGCCATAAATTACTATGAGTCAGCCGGTACATTAAAGCACATAAATCAGTACAGGTCAGCCGCTGGATTATAGCACATGAATCAGTATGGGTCAGATGCTGGATTATAGCACATAACTCAGTATGGGTCAGCTGCTGGATTATAGCACATAACTCAGTACGGGTCAGCTGCTGGATTATAGCACATAACTCAGTACGGGTCAGCTGCTGGATTATAGCACATATTTTAGACGGGAAAGAACATGATGTTACAATACAGACGAGATGGCTGTCCTGGTACTTCCTTCCTCTCAGAGGCTGCCTGAAATTTCTCTTCATCCCAGTAAAAGGGAACGCACATTTCTTGCTGTTTTTGGAGCATTGCTCATGCCCTTACTGTGGGATTAAATATTCGACTGTTGCTGTCAGTTCTTGGCTTACCTGCTCACTCAGTCATGAAGTACAGTCAATGTGTGGGACGTGGAACAAACCTGCAGCAGTCACGCAGACCTCAGACGTCCTCTGTACACGTGCTGGACGTGGGCGTGCCTGGAAGAGCTGGAGCAGGAATGAGGTAGCTTGAAAAGAGCAGGGGTCTGATTACTGTGGCAGGAGCAGGGGTCTGATTACTGTGGCAGAGCAAGGGTCTGATTACTGTGGCGGAGCAGGGGTCTGATTACTGTGGCGGAGCAGGGGTCTGATTACTGTGGCAGGAGCAGGGGTCTAATCACTGTGGCAGGAGCAGGGGTCTGATTACTGTGGCGGAGCAAGGGTCTGATTACTGTGGCGGAGCAAGGGTCTGATTACTGTGGCGGAGCAGGGGTCTGATTACTGTGGCAGGAGCATGGGTCTAATCACTGTGGCAGGAGCAGGGGTCTGATTACTGTGGCGGAGCAAGGGTCTGATTACTGTGGCGGAGCAAGGGTCTGATTACTGTGGCAGAGCAGGGGTCTGATTACTGTGGCAGGAGCAGAGGTCTGATCACATCACTGTGGCAGGAGCAGGGGTCTAATCACTGTGGCAGGAGCAGGGGTCTGATCACTGTGGAATGTGCTGGTTCAGGTTTGGGGACTTCACAGCTCCCATGCTCACAAGGGGACAGGTGTCCCTCACAGACATAGTTGCAGATTTTGTCCCTGAACTAGAGATACCTGTTGCAAATGTGCAGTAAACAGTGGATGACAACGTGTGTGTGTGTGTGTGTGGGTGGGGGGTGGGGGGTAATATGCTGTGATCAGTGTAGGCCTGTGGTGCTGAGATGGATGGCAAAAGAGAGATCATAAGGTCTCTCAGCAGGAAACCATGGTGCTCTAATACAATCTAATCACTAAGTGAAATGGCATGACCTTTACAGCAACATTGTTTTTAGAAGCTGTGACTGGTGTGTGTGTGTGTGTGTGTGTGTGTGTGTGTGTGTGTGTGTGTGTGTGTGTGTGTGTGTGTGTGTGTGTGTGTGTGTGTGTGTGTGTGTGTGTGTGTGTGTGTGTATGATCTGCTGTAAGCAAGTAACTTCTATCTCTGATAATGGTGTGACCCTAGCGGGGATGAAGTGTTATGAGTGTGTACACATCTGTGTCAGTGTGGACCTGCTCTACTGACTCTGTCACGCCTGTTTTAAATTCAGCAGATTCATATTTTGTGTTTTTTTTATCACAGTTTGCAATGTACAGTAATTAATTTGCAATGTACAGTAGATTACAAAATGTCTGCAATAAATGTAGAAATCTCACAGTAGCACATGAAATGTGAAAAAGAGCAGGTACTTAATGGGGTGTCATAGTGCAGCACTGCCACACACACACAGCAGAAAGACCAACAGCACGTGACCTTCTAAACCACAGCTGAGCGTCCAAGTCAGGTGATGCTCTAAACTCACTTCCCGAGGATTAGACAAAATGGTTAGCACAAGACTGCATGGGAAATGTGTACAGGTGCATGGCCACCGCAGTGCTTCTTGACTGCAGGTTTAAATCAGTATTGTACACTAGTACAGTAGCATACTCTAGTACAGTATTTTACAGTATTGTACACTAGTACACTTGTACAGTATTTTACACTTAGATCCAGAGCTCCATGACTCCCATTATTTAACCTGTTTGGATGTTTCCTGACTGCACTTCAAGTGGTTTGATTTTGCCAGATGTCTCAGTGGACAGATGTCATCTGCATCTTTTTAAGAGGAGCATTTCTGTTAGTGTGTGACATTTCATGGCACTTAGTACTGAATGATTCTCCTTCCTTCCATGTCCAGAACTACATCATGCTTGCAAAAACTTCAAATAATGGATGTTGGAGATTGTCAGAAATGCCAGAACTACGCCATGTTTTTTACCAGTCCATGAAGCACGTAGGTGTTGAGATAACAAGACAAAGTGTTTTTTAAGAGCTGTGGACTGGAGAACAGACCAACCCCCCCCCCCCCCCCCCCCCCAACTCCTCATTTCAGTGTGTCATCCTAACTGAAGCATTTAAAGGTCACCCTCACCCCAGACACACTTACTCTCAGCTCATCAGAAACACTGCACCAGAACTGCGATCATCTCTGAAGAGCCATCACCTGATCCATTTACTGGATTCTTATATTGGAAAGAGCAGTAATGGAATTATCATACCTGGTGATTAATGTAAAATGAGGATATGGGGACATACGCCACAACTGTCTTAGAGCAAATGCACTGGACAGTTTTTAGCTAATGGACTCCAGTGAATAAGAATGCAAAATTGAAAGAGATCTGATGATTGGTTCAGTGAAACCTGACCCAGGAGCCCGGCTCTGAGCTGAGGACCGGCCTGCTGCTCTGTGCTGGTGCGACAGGTGGAAAGCCCAAGGTGGACTTACTCGTCCGAGCCAAGCTCTAAAATCTGGGATCCCAGATGTGTTGGCTTTGGTCATGACTCAAGAGTCTCAGAGTAACAAGTTTCCTTCTCTCTTGTTGAGCTAGAAGAAACATCTTCTTTCCAAACAAAATGGGACAGGCCTTCGAGAACCCGATATGTCATCAGTAGCATTCAATTAATTTTACCTAATCAGACTCGAGCAAACTTTGGCCAGACGTTTCCAGTAAGCCGTCCTCAGTTGTGTCGGTCTGATCTCTTTGCCGTGGGCTGTAAGACTCTTTTTTCCGGTTGTCTGCTGTTGTCATTCACAACTTCAATTTCATGCATCGATCGGTCACCAAATAAAACATAACACTGCTTCATTAGCAGGCTACAAGCTGTGTAGGCCACCCTGCACATCTGCACTGATGTTACAGGAGAGGTAAAGTAACCCGGCCCTGCAGGTCTGCACTGAAACTAGAGGCGAGACCTGCATTCTGGCTGCTGGATACACACACACACACACACACACACTCAAGAGGGACTTAAAAGGGGGGAATCTGACATGCAAATATGTGTTAAAGCACAACCATCATGCACAAATCAGCAATAACAACATAAGGTTGGCAAGCCACATGCTTCTGAGACACTAGAACCATTTTTGCTTTTTTTTTTTTTTGGCTTGTTATGAAGAAAAAATAAATAAATTACATTTAAACACAGATAAATACTTGTGATTTTAATGCATTATATATAATAATATTAAAACAAATAAAAAAGTAAATTTTAGTAAATGGTGAAAATACATTTTGTATCTTGCCAGTCATTTGCAAGGCACTCTGAGAAATGTATCATGACAACTCCATTTGGTTTGTCACTGAAAAGGTGTTTGGAGGTTCACGCTGACCTAACATTTCCACTATCCCTATATACCAACAAGAATCACATGAGTCAACACACAAAACAGAGAGACAGGGCTAAAGAGGAGGGGCTAGGGGTGAAATGGGACTGATCCTTAATCTATTGACCGCAATAGGCTCAAACTAATTTCTTGTGGTTAAAGTTGCTTCTTGATTTCAATGTCTTTGATGCTGGCTGTGTTATGGTCACTGCTGTTTTGGTGATGTTTGTACTTTTTTCTTGATGCGTTAGTTCTGTTTGCATGTCGTCCAGAAGATGGCGCTGTGATGAGACTAACAGCTGGTTGGGTAGTCACACGACTTAGTGCTGTGATTGGTCAACAGTTCATCAGCGCCGGGTTAACAGCTTGTCTGGACCACTAGAGAGTGAGGGGGCCACATGCTCACAGAGGACGCTGGCTCTTTGGCCTTTGCAACAAGGTCATATGAGTTAGATGCAAGGCCTTATGTGTTAGAACTGAACACTGGTTCATTAAGAGGGTCGTATGGGTTAGAACTGAACTGTGGTTCTTTAAGAGGGCCTTATGAGGTAGATCTGAACATTGTGGTAGGTTCGTTAGAGTAGAATCTTTAGATAATTTTCTCAGCATTTACTAGCTAAGAGGCTATTTGAGAGGCAATGATAATAGGCTTTAGTCTAAATAGTGCAAGCTTGTCTGAAATGTTTGTGTCTTTATGTATTATGTATATAGATTTGACTTAGGTTTGGTTTTTTTGTTTGAAGTTGTAGGGGTGGGTGGTCGTGTTCTTTTGTCTTTTTCTGCTGTTTATTTCGTAGGGAGTTATATACTGTATTTTCCTTTGATTTCTTTTTGATCAGGACAGTGGGTTGTAGAGGGTGGAGTAGGGTTGTGTTTATGACAGTGGTTTGTAGAGGGTGGAGTAGGGTTTATGTTTAGGACAGTGGGTTGTAGAGGGTGGAGTAGAGTTTGTGTTTAGGACAGTGGGTTGTAGAGGGTGGAGTAGGGTTGTGTTTAGGACAGTGGGTTGTAGAGGGTGGAGTAGGGTTTGTCTTTAGGACAGTGGGTTGTAGAGAGTGGAGTAGGGTTTGTGTTTAGGACAGTGGATTGTAGAGGGTGGAGTAGGGTTTTTGTTTGTTATGTTGGCTTAAACCCATCTGTGTGTTTAAAATATATATTAAAAAGAACAAACAATTGAAGATAAAGTTACATATACTGCAAAACTCTCTCTTGGACTATGATGTTTGCTGATAACATTGTGATCTGTAGTGAGAGTAGGGAGCAGGTGGAGGTGAGCTTGGAAAGATGGAGATATGTTTTGGAGAGCAGGGAAATGAAAGTGAGCAGGATTAAAACAGAGTAGATGTGTGTGAATGAGAGGGCAGACGGTGGACAGGTCCAGTTACAAGGAGTTGATTTGGTGAAGGTTGACGAGTTTACCTACTTAGGGTCGAGGGTACAGAGTAATGGAGGAAGTGAAAGAGAGGTAAAGAAGAGAGTGCAGTTAGGGTTGTATGGATGCCATAAAGTGTCTGGGGTGATCTGTGATAGAAGGGTGTCAGCTAGAATGAAAGGAAAGATCTATAGGACAGTAGTGAGACCTGCTATGTTGTATGGACTGGAGACAGGTAAGGGAGATGGAGGTGTCTGAAATGAAGATGTTGAGATTCTCATTTGGAGTGACGAGGAAGGATAGGATCAGAAATGAGTTTATTAGAGGATCAGCACATGTAGCATGTTTTGGAGATAAAGTTAGAGAAGCGAGATTGAGATGGTTTGGACATGTACAGAGGAGGGAGGAGTGGTATATTGGTAGGAGGGTCTTGAGGATGGAACTTCCAGGCAAGAGGAGGAGAGGTAGACCTAAGAGGAAGTTTAGGCAGTGGTAGAGGATATGAGAGTGGCTGGTGTGTCAGTGGAGGACACTCAGGACAAGGCCAGATGGAGGAGTTTGATCCACTGTGGCGACCCCTAAACAGTAATAGCCGAAAGAAGAAGAAGAAGATACTACAAAACTCTCCATGTCTCCATGTAATTTTTTTATGTTGCCTTCCTGACCAGGGAGACATTTTGAGCACGGCTATAACGGGATGTCATTCCTTTGGGGAAGAGATAACCAAATTATTAGAGGATGTAGCGAATATATATCTATTTGAAAGGTTGATAGGCACTATATAAAATTTAATTCCAACATTTGTCTGTGTGTGTGTGTGTGTGTGTGTGTGTGTGTGTGTGTGTGTGTGTGTGTGTGTGTGTGTGTGTGTGTGTGTCTGATTTGGTGCAAGCTCTGCAGTCTGTTCTCCACTCTGTGAAAGCGAAACATCAGAGTGAGAAATAAAATTCAGCCATGGACAGCAAACGCCGCGAGATTTCTGGGAAAAGGCATTTTGCGCACTTGAAAAGCTGGAACTCTCCACGCTGGCAGGGCCCTCACCCGTCTGCACGCTCTCTGGGTGTCGGGAACATCACCGCGCAGCCTCTCAGATCTGAGAGGGAGCTCTCTGCTGGCTGCCGCCCGTCAGGGCTGCTGGTCACACGGAGAAGCGTCTCACCTGCTCCTGGGGGTGGACTGCGTGGTGGCGGTGCTCCGTGCACTCGTCCGAAGCCTCGTACGAAAGCTCGTTTTCAGGCGGTGACGTTGCCAAGTAAGGCTGCAGATCAGAACAGCACAGAGAAGAAAGAACAGCCCTTTGCTTTGTGGCTGACAGCTGTGGAGGGTGGTGTGGGGGTGTGGGGTGGAGGACAGAGGGACTTTGGTAGGCTCATGGTAACGATGAATCCTCTGAATCTGCCTCTGACTGGCCCCTCCTTGGGTCCATATGCTCAGACACAGACTTTGAGACACAAGTCCATGGTCCAGCCTAATTAAGCCATCTATAATTTAGTTACAGTCATGGAAAAGATATTAACTCTAAATAAGGGGAACACTAATCGTGCATGTCTATTCATTTGCTAAATACCCAGATATCAGTGAGCACTGTCTCTTACAAGCTTTTAATTGCTTATTTTACAGCATAATGTCTCTGCTTCAGAATGTTCCTGTATGTGATACTCCAACACATGTTGTACGTTATTGTTCGCACATCTCTAAATAAAAAGAAATCACTAGACAATCATATACACATTCACTGTATTTTTACACTGACAAATTTAGAGCGTGGCTGTCAGACCATGAGGAGAGATTCTAAATGTAGACGAAATTCTGCTGTTTTCCTAAATTTGCTTATACTCATCACTGTGAATTGTGTTGGAAGGTGAATTGTGTTGGAAGCTGTCCTTCATTGAAAAGTCAATTTCACAAAAAAAAAAACCACTCTGATGCAGATGATTTGTTAACTGGAGTGATTGTTTAACTGGAGTGAGCTAATGAGGTCATGCCCAATCAGCAGACACAGAAATGCCATAATTGTCTTCTGAAGTCTGCGATAAACTGTCTCATTTTTTTTGCAAGCAGCACTGCTGGTTGTTCTTTGTTGTAAGACAAAGGTCTCATTTGCTTGCCTCTTTTCCTCGGGTACCTCTCAAACATGGAAGCCCTCGGGATCGTTGTGCTCGGTGTGATAGAAGCTGTTGTAAGTCCTGGTGTTCTAATAGAGCCATGGGTCAAAGTCACAACAGAGCAACTGCAGTAAGAGACACTGGAGAGCCAGTCCCCACACCTCCTGGTCTGGTGTCCACTGCTCCATTCGTCAGCAGGGCAAACACACTAGAGATCATCTACGGCTTCTGGAGACACATTAAAGGCAGTGACTGAGCTCTCAGAATGACATAGCAGGACTGATACGTGATCAGATTCCCACTAGATTATACTGGCATTTGTCACTGTAAATTAAAAACTGATTCAGAGGCACCACCCCTATCATTAGATGCTTTGTGAGTGTGAGGAGATAAGCTGATGATTCAAACACACGTGTAATGGGGCCTTATTTCGACTTTGTGTGTCTTGCTTGCAGAATAAGATCCTTCCAGAAGGCCAAATGGAGCAGGATGTGGAGAGCCCCGTCACGGTCCGGCCGGCGCGGCTGCCCAAGCAGGTGCGGGACGACCTTCCCAAGCAGCTGCAGGATCCCGAGCGGGCCAAGCGGAAGATCCAACGATACGTCCGCAAGGACGGCAAGTGCAACGTGCACCACGGCAACGTGCGGGAGACCTACCGGTACCTGACGGACATCTTCACCACGCTGGTGGACCTGAAGTGGAGGTTCAACCTCTTTATCTTTGTGCTGGTGTACACGGTAACGTGGCTTTTCTTTGGACTCATGTGGTGGTTGATCGCTTACGTGCGTGGCGACCTGGACCACTTAGGGGACGACCAGTGGACGCCGTGCGTCAACAACCTGGAGGGCTTTGTCTCTGCGTTCTTGTTCTCCATTGAGACAGAGACGACCATTGGCTACGGCTACCGTGTGATCACGGACAAATGTCCAGAAGGCATTGTGCTGCTCCTGGTGCAGTCAGTGCTAGGCTCCATAGTGAACGCCTTCATGGTGGGCTGCATGTTCGTGAAGATCTCGCAGCCAAAAAAGCGGGCGGAGACGCTCGTGTTCTCCACCAACGCCGTCATCTCCGTGCGGGACGGGCGCCTGTGCCTCATGTTCCGTGTGGGGGACCTGAGGAACTCACACATCGTGGAGGCCTCTATTCGAGCCAAGCTAATCAAGTCCAAACAGACCAAGGAGGGGGAGTTCATTCCCCTCAACCAAACGGACATGAACGTGGGCTATGACACCGGCGACGACCGCCTCTTCCTCGTGTCGCCGCTCATCATCTGCCATGAGATCAACCAGCACAGTCCATTCTGGGAGATCTCCAAAGCCAACCTGGCCAAGGAGGAGCTGGAGATCGTGGTGATCCTAGAAGGCATGGTGGAGGCCACAGGTAGGAGCCACTTCCGTAGGACATGTGACACAAAACAAGATGGCGATCTACATGAACACTGGAAAGAAATGGAATGTGTATATATGAGAATTAGTGTGTCTAGATTATAATCCTCTTCAGGTTAAAGCTAGGAGGGAGCAGAAGAGAAATTAAATGAGAGATGGAGGGAGAGAATGAG
Organism: Brachyhypopomus gauderio; assembly: GCF_052324685.1. Classification (NCBI taxonomy): domain Eukaryota; kingdom Metazoa; phylum Chordata; class Actinopteri; order Gymnotiformes; family Hypopomidae; genus Brachyhypopomus; species Brachyhypopomus gauderio. The sequence continues at coordinate 17,316,119 of NC_135220.1, read as the reverse complement.
AAAGATTTTTATGTCTGGATCTATTTTTGTGTTTTATTGAGAAACGTGCCATATTTACGTCCTCTGGGTGAGTGTCTGCATGAGATCAGGTATGTCTAAGAGGTGTATGGAGAGAGTAAATGAGATGTTCTTTCATCAACAGCAGAATAAAGTACGCCTAGCTGAGTAAGGTCCTGTGCTGGAGCTAAACAGCAGAGAGAGACTCCACTGATGAGACGGCGAGGGAGAGCTCAGCCTTTAGAATGGAGGACAGGCCTAAGGTTGCATCTGAGCCACAGAGATGCAACACAGAGTCTATCACAACACACAGAGTATATCACAACACACAGAGTGGATCACAGCACACACTCATTCACCTATCCCAGTCTTCAGAGATGGACAGGTGACCCCTGGACTGCAAGTCAAACCCAATCATATTTATTCTTCACGTTCTGTGTTTTATGAATCAAAAGAAAGCACAGTGAGAAGAGTGACTAAGGTAGTGAGCATTTTGCTGTATCATTTAAGAAATAAAATTATAAAAACTGGCAAGTGGCACGTCATTAAAAGCATTTACCTAATGCTTTTGCTCAAAGCTGCCTTCCTACAGTGAACATTAACACCTGCAGAAATGGTATACGAGGAGCCAATGGCTAAGATCAAGCCCATGACTCATAAGAGTAAATTTCGAACAATACGGCTTGGTTCAGACATGCTGACAGGAGGCTTGTGATCACTCCCCTTCTCACTGTGATGTGACGGTCGTCCACATGGAAGCTATGAGAGAAACGTTAGTATTGGATGGTAGTCTCAGAAATGCAAAACTGCAATTAACAATAAAAAACTGGACAATTGGGGGAAAAAATGGGTGTGTTTAGGGGACTGAATGATGAGAACGCCAGCTGTCTCTGAGTTCATCAGACAGGTGGTAGACTGCTTCATGACAATTAAGGTTTAATAGAAGCACAGTTAAATAGAAGAACAATCACTAAACTGAACTTCCGATCCTGGATATACACAGACTAGGCGCCGTCCTTTCCTCTAGGGTCATTTGGCACATGGAGACATGAACATGTATAGAGCTCTGTTATGTGGACAAAGAACCGCGCTGAGCACAGGACTGGAATTCTGTGGTCCTGTTCCACCACAGCCCATTAGGAGTCCTGCCACTCCCACAGACAGCAGAGCTCTCTCCACACAGGACATGGCGCAGACCATTCAGAACACAGGCTGGCTCGATCCATACCGGTACAGGTTATTGTCTTGGCGGCTGTGGCAAGGCTAATTGGGAGGGAGCGTGTTACTCGGATTTTCAGGGTAATTGTCACAGATTACTGTTTTATGAGCACAGCTCCATGGGCGAGGGGGGTGTAGATGATCCTTTATTAGCACAGAACAGAGGCTGCAGCTGCCCGAGACGTGAAGCGCAGGTGAGGACCCTGCTCCACTCAGAAGGAAAGCGGAGAGGTTCGTAGCTGATGGGGTTAGAATGCTCCTTATGCTGCGGTACAGGGGGAGAATGATCTGGAGAATGAGGTACAGTAGAGGTGTGGCACTGTAGCACAAGGAACAGGGGTGCTCTGAGATCGGCAGAGAGATTAATGCAACTTTATATAACACATCATTTCAAGTCCAACAGGAGTAACAAAAAAGGCGTCTGGTTTAAGAGGTTGCTATGTTTAAGATTGTAGGTGGCAGTGTTTGAGGTTGTTGGTGGCAGTGTTTGAGACTGTAGGTGGCAGTGTTTAAGATTGTAGGTGGCAGTGTTTGAGGTTGTTGGTGGCAGTGTTTGAGACTGTAGGTGGCAGTGTTTGAGACTGTAGGTGGCAGTGTTTGAGACTGTAGGTGGCAGTGTTTGAGGTTGTAGGTGGCAGTGTTTGAGACTGTAGGTGGCAGTGTTTGAGGTTGTTGGCAGTGTCTGAGGTTGTGGGGGCAGTGTTTGAGGTTATGTAGTTGCATGCAAATGTTTGGGTAGCTTTTTCCAAATTACATTTTTTTATCATTTTTATTGATAAGTAGTAAACACAGCCTCTGTAGTTAATCAAACATAGAACTCAGCATTGGGAAATCAAACAGAACACAATATGACAGATCCTAATGCTAATTTAATGTCTTTCATAACATTTAAAATCAAAATAGTGGGTATGGCCTGTGGAAAGGTTTGAATGCCTTACAGAGTCAGTATTTAGTAGCTCTATCTTTGTCAGAAAGCAGAGCTTGCAAACACTTTCAGAAGTGAGCCAAAAGTCACTTGCATATCCCCAATCTTTGTTGCAGAACATCTGAAATATTCAGAAATAGTTCTGAAATATTCGTTGGTCATCTTCTTAAATATCTGAGATTTTCTTTGGTTATTTAGGTCAACAGACTGTGATCATTCCAAAAGTTTCAGTTTGTGTCTCTTCATATGGTCCATAGTGGATGATGAGGTACGTTTGAGATCTCTAGCCTGCTGTAGAAACCATCCCTATTTTCAGCTTCAGCTTTAACAGATGGTTTGGTATTTGCTTCCAGGAATTGCTGATATTTTTTGGAATTCATTCTTCCCTCCACCCGAGCAATATCACCAATGCCACTGGTGGCAGCACAACCCCAACCCATGATATATCCACCCCCATGTTTCACAGCTGATAAGGTGCTTTTTTCATGAAATACAGATCCTGTTTTTTCTTTTTTCTCTTTATGCCATTGTTGGTTGTGGACAAAGAGTTCTATTTTGAGAGTCCACAGCACTACCAAAACCCACCTGGATTGGCTAGATGTTCTGTAACATACTTCAAACATTGAGTTTTGTGATGAGGTCTCAGGTTTTGTTCTTTTGACATGTCCATGAAGATTATGTTTATGCAACCAATGCACCAATGAACCAGTGCTGTGCTGAACCAGTGCTGAACCAGTGCTGAACATTGCACCACCCTACTGACTCTAAACATTCCTGTCTGCTCTTGGAGGTCATATCAGGGCTTGATTTGCCTTTCAAACCAGTGTATAAGCAGTTACCTCAAAGAGATTTATTGGACTTCCAGATCTCATATTCAACTCCACAGTTGCTGTGCACTGCTGTTTCATAATGTAGTGTAGAAATTGTAATCTGGAAGAATTAATTTTGTGAATATCTTCTTATAGAATTCTGGGCATTGATTACTTTTATTTTCAGATCTTGAGATAATTACATACAGGATCCCATGGTTTCTGAATGTGAGCAGATCAGGTTTGAAGAACTACAGAATTTATAAAACTTGGAAATTTTATTTAGCCTGAGGGTTCATTTGTAAATCAGGGTTTAAAACCTTGTCAGAAAACTCATAGAATGCAGATTCTAACTCATAGAAAACAAATTAATTATTTTGTTTTTTTCTTATGAAAGACTGAAAGACCCAAACTGCGTTAGGATTTGCTGAAAATACCATGTTTTATGTTTCCTTAGCTACGTCTCAATAAAAAACATTTGTTTTGCGTAGGGTGCAACAAACATCCACATACATTGTAGGTGGCAGTGTTTGAGGTTGAAGGTGGCAGTGTTTGAGGTTGTTGGGGCAATGTATGAGATTGTGATGAACTGTCTACGGTTGTAGGGGCAGTGTTTGAGGTTGTGATGAACTGTCTACAGTTGTAGGGGCAGTGTTTGAGGTTGTGATGAACTGTCTACAGTTGTAGGGGCAGTGTTTGAGGTTGTGATGAACTGTGTACAGTTGTTGTGGCAATGTATGAGATTGTGATGAACTGTCTACGGTTGTAGGGGCAGTGTTTGAGGTTGTGATGAACTGTCTACAGTTGTAGGGGCAGTGTTTGAGGTTGCAGGGGCAGTGTTTGAGGGGCAGTGTTTGAGGTTGCAGGGGCAGTGTTTGAGGGGCAGTGTTTGAGGTTGCAGGGGCAGTGTTTGAGGAAGACAGGGGTAGGAGTAGTATGTGAAGTTGTAGTTGGCTGTGTTTGAGGTTTTGAATTATAGGGCTTTTATAGGGAAGTTGTGAGGGCAGGGTTTGATGTTGTTGGCAAGGGAGAATTTGAGGCTGTAACTGCTCGTTTGAAGTCAGTGAGGCAAGAATAATACAACTGAGTTGCTCTCAAGAGGACGTAAAAACATTAGCACTGCTGCACACACACAGACTCTGGTCCTCAGGGAACACATTCACACCCAGGCCGGTGGACCCTTCCAGCATACTTGAGATCAGGAAAGTTCAACACATATGTACATTTCTGCAGTAGAGACGGGAAGAGCTGTAATTTGTAGACTCACCCCAGGACCTCCTGGTCTTTGCATGCATGTTTGATGTATGAGAGTATTAGAGAGAGAGAGAGAGAGAGAGAGAGAGAGAGAGAGAGAATAAAAATCTGTCTGAGTGTTTATATATTTCTTTGTAATGAACACTGCAAACATTTTACTGCAAAACAAAAAGAACAAATTCTCTATTGGTATACCCATATGCCTTTATAGCATTACAGTTTACGTCCATATCCTGCAGTAAGATGGTTACAGGTTTGCTGTAACATTATTCTTTTTAATCGCTTTGTCTATGCCATAAACTATGGATTTGTTACTCTGAATTAACTTTGAACAGTTGAATAATATATAGATTAATTATCATAGAAGACATTGTCCCACAGAATACAGAAAGCATTGTTCTTGCTGAGTGGATGTATGGAGGTGTTTAATTTGGGTGTTTTGTTCATTACCTTTTCTTTCCCTTTGGGTTTGGTTTACATTTGTGCATGATGTAGAATAAGTTCAAATAGAATATGCTGGGCTTCCTCTAATGATGAAAGAGAAAAGAAATATTACATTAATGGGTGTTACTTAGATCAGATATATTGTGGGTGTTGTGTGTGTGTGTGTGTGAGAGAGAAAGCAATAGAAAGTGTGTGTGTATGTGAGAGCAAGAGTGAAAATCATGATGAACGTGAGTGAGAGCATGTGTGAGACAGAGAGAGTGTGTGAGATGGAGTGAAAGAGTGAGAGAGAATGAGACAGAGAGTGTGTGAGAGAGTGAGCGTGTGTGAGACAGAGTGAGAGCGTGTGTGAGACAGAGTGAGAGCGTGTGAGACAGAGTGACAGCGTGAGAGCGTGTGTGAGACAGAGTGAGAGCGTGTGAGACAAAGTGAGAGCGTGCGTGAGACAGAGGGAGAGCGTGTGCAAGACAGAGTGAGAGCGTGTGCAAGACAGAGTGAGAGAGTGTGTGAGACAGAGTGAGAGAGTGTGTGAGAGAGTGAGAGAGTGTGTGAGACAGAGTGAGAGCATGTGTGAGACAAAGTGAGAGCGTGTGTAAGACAGAGTGAGAGAGTGTGTGAGACAGAGTGAGAGCGTGTGTAAGACAGAGTGAGAGTGTGTGAGACAAAGTGAGAGTGTGTGAGACAAAGTGAGAGCGTGTGAGACAAAGTGAGAGCGTGTGTAAGACAAAGTGAGAGCGTGTGCAAGACAGAGTGAGAGCGTGTGTAAGACAGAGTGAGAGAGTGTGTGAGACAGAGTGAGAGAGTGTGTGAGAGAGTGAGAGAGTGTGTGAGACAGAGTGAGAGCATGTGTGAGACAAAGTGAGAGCGTGTGTAAGACAGAGTGAGAGAGTGTGTGAGACAGAGTGTGAGCGTGTGTAAGACAGAGTGAGAGTGTGTGAGACAAAGTGAGAGTGTGTGAGACAAAGTGAGAGCGTGTGAGACAAAGTGAGAGCGTGTGTAAGACAAAGTGAGAGCGTGTGTAAGACAGAGTGAGAGAGTGTGTGAGACAAAGTGAGAGTGTGTGTGAGACAGAGTGAGAGCGTGTGAGACAAAGTGAGAGTGTGTGTGAGACAGAGTGAGAGCGTGTGAGACAGAGTGAGAGTGTGTGTGAGACAGAGTGAGAGCGTGTGAGACAGAGTGAGAGTGTGTGTGAGACAGAGTGAGAGAGTGTGTGAGACAGAGTGAGAGTGCGTGTGAGACAGAGTGAGAGTGTGTGAGACAAAGTGAGAGTGTGTGAGACAGAGTGAGAGTGTGTGAGACAGAGTGAGAGAGTGTGTGAGACAGAGTGAGAGTGCGTGTGAGACAGAGTGAGAGTGTGTGAGACAAAGTGAGAGTGTGTGAGACAGAGTGAGAGAGTGTGAGACAGAGTGAGAGTGTGTGTGAGACAAAGTGAGAGTGTGTGAGACAGAGTGAGAGAGTGTGAGACAGAGTGAGAGTGTGTGTGAGACAGAGTGAGAGTGTGTGTGAGACAAAGTGAGAGTGTGTGTGAGACAGAGTGAGAGAGTGTGAGACAGAGTGAGAGCGTGTGAGACAGAGTGAGAGAGTGTGAGACAGAGTGAGAGAGTGTGAGACAGAGTGAGAGCGTGTGAGACAGAGTGAGAGCGTGTGAGACAGAGTGAGAGAGTGTGAGACAGAGTGAGAGCGTGTGAGACAGAGTGAGAGAGTGTGAGACAGAGTGAGAGCGTGTGAGACAGAGTGAGAGAGTGTGAGACAGAGTGAGAGCGTGTGAGACAGAGTGAGAGCGTGTGAGACAGAGTGAGAGAGTGTGAGACAGAGTGAGAGCGTGTGAGACAGAGTGAGAGAGTGTGAGACAGAGTGAGAGCGTGTGAGACAGAGTGAGAGAGTGTGAGACAGAGTGAGAGCGTGTGAGACAGAGTGAGAGTGTTCGAGGGTTGAGCTTCTGCTCTAATGTGTTCTTGCAGCTGTTTTTAGATTTCACAGACAGCTGTCATGTCTGAGTCAGTCCACTTTTGTTTCTGGCAGAATTGCTCATTCTGCTGCCTTGCTCTCTCACTCCCTTTTCTCTCTCCCACACACACACACACACACACACACACACACACACACACACACACACACACACACACACACACACACACACACACTATTTCACTCACAACAAAATGCTGGATGTAGAAAAAAAATGTACAGCAAAGGGCCCCGAGGTTGGACACTACCCGTTTTTCCAGACGGTGTCCAAAAAGGGACGTGTCTTCACTACTGGTGTATTTTTAGAACACATTATGGTTAAAAACATGCAGAACACTGATCCACCTCCTTCATCGCTGGTGAAGAGGACTGGTCTCCTTGTCCCACAGCTGTGATCCAGCAAGATGGTCATCAGCACCACTTCACCAGGGACTAAATTAAGACAGAAAATGGTGGAGTTTTGCATCTTGGGTGGAACAATCACTCGAAAATTCCGCTTTTCTAGCAACTGTGATTCTATTTTAAGTGGTTTGTGAGAGTGGTTGCCATAGAGACAGTGCTGAGTGTGAGGTGGAGCGTGTGAGCTGTAGGAAAACCCACAATCCCACTGATGTTACGCAACTTTGTTATCTAAACAGCCTTGCACCAGACACATCATCATCATTATTATTATTATTATTATTATTATTATCACTATTATTTATGTGGCATTGTATGCATGACCGTGTTAATTTTAGGTCATTATGTCTCCTTTTATGTATCAATGGTCTTTAGTGATAAGGTCCAGCAGTGTGTGATTTGAGGAGCAAGCAGCATTGTGGATTACTGTCAAGCTCTGCCGGCTGGCGTGGAGAGAGAGAACACAGAGCAGCAATCAGGACACTTACCTCACACCAGCATGAGATCACAGTCTACAGACGCATGTGTGCTTAGAGCCCAGAGCATTCACACAGGCTGTAGTCTGTAGACCTGTCTCCCTGCAGGCTGGTGGTGGTCTGTAGACCCGTCTCTCAGCAGGCTGGTGGTGGCTTGTAGACCTGTGGTGGTGGTATGTAGACCAGTGTCCCTGCAGGCTGGTGGTGGTCTGTAGACCCATCTCTCAGCAGGCTGCTGGTGGTCTGTAGACCTGTTTCCCAGCAGCACAACCACTCTCTGAAAGGAAGCCTGCATGGGTCAGGGCTGGGTTACTGGGAAACTGCATCGTGCCTTGCTTACATGCATACGTCATACACATACACACATGGAGGAGACACAAGCTCATGCAAGCACACATATATAGACATGCACACACATGCAGATATGCATGCACACACACAATCACACACACATGCACACACAAGCACACGCACAGACAGGCAACACACGTAAACATGCATGCGCACACACATATACACACGTATGCACATGCAGAAACACACACACACACACACACACAAACTGCCTCCAGCAGTGGCACATACGAGCGAACACACCAAGGTCAGCAGGGGCAGGGACATGATGGGAATGAAACACCTGGGCCGTCTTCATGGCTGACCCGTCACTATGGCAATAGCATGTGGTTAAGTGTCATCATAAAGTGCCTGGTGATACGAGTGCATTCCGGAAGAAGAGAGTCACATGGCAACCATCTCTCTCATCCTCTTCCTGCATTCACCTGCCTGTTGTCTTGGCCAGCCACGTAGACACAGACATGGAGTGTATGGCAGTGTACAGAGTGCTCCTGTGGTCACACTCACAAATATGGCGCCGTGCTAAGCCTCTGTGATACTCCACTCCTCATGGCTGCGTAGGAGAATGGTGGCACTACGCTCTGGCGCCGCCCTGCTGACCACAGATCCTGCCTCCCTTTCCTGTCTGTCGGGCCCTGATTTAACGTATTAGGGGGGCTGTTGGCCCTGACACCAACCTGCCTCTACACGCTCCAGACCAAGGTCCTTTCAATCAGGTGCCATGGGCAGGACGCTAATCCAGCACCCTTGTCTCCCCTGCTAAGCAGAGCCAGACTGCTGACATGAGGTCAGCTCTGGCTGTCTTCATAATCATATTCATCAGGTCATGAGGTGCAAAAACTGATCCAAGATCAGATGGTTGACTTGGGATTTTTTGTAGTTATGGCAGCAGCTGCTAGAGGGAATTTGGATTTAAATTGAACATACCATGGATGAATAGGACTGCTTTGGCAAAACTTTGATTTATTGTATTATGTTGATGTTGTGAGATGTTGATAATGCTTAGAGGATTTAGCTGCTGTCCTGTTCAGACCTGCCTAAAGCTGAAATGATGGATGTAGGTCTCTATAGTACATTATGGCTTGTATTGATAAGGTGTAATGTTTCTGTGGTTTGGTTTATTATGCTGATGTAAGGATCAGTGCACTGTTGTGTGTTCTATATGAAGAGTGTGGCTGTAGGTTGGCATAGTGACAAGCTACTGTTACTGTGTTCAAACTACACAAACGTGAACCTGTTGGAGTTGCCTAGATTTCTGCATGAGCAGCACTTAAAATGTTACCTTAGCATTTCTCATTTTCTTATTTCTCATTTTTCCACCTTTTACTCAATAAATAGTTTGAACTATAAAAGTCGATGATGAAAGTAGTAACTTGTGACTGTGTTTTCGGAATGCTTCGCTGTGTGTAGGTCAGAGTCGGGATGGTAAGACTTTAGTAATAACGATGGAAACAATTAAATAAGGAAGCTAAAGAAACTAAAGAAAAATGGGATCGCGAGGAACGAGGGAACAAGAAGATCAATCACAGCACTCGGCCGTTAACCGAAAGACACCGCCATGTTCGAACAACAAAGGCGACAGCGACAGAAAAGCGACAACAGCCCACAACGGAAAGGCGGAAACAAAGAGTAAACAATCACAGAACAGCAACAGGAAACACCTGGGGCAGATGACACGAAGGGGGGTAACAAAGCGGTCAGGAGAAACACATCACGGCCAGGGGAAACCGAGACAAGAGGCGGAAATAAGAAACAAGACCAAAACAAAAGAACACATGGCAGACGTCGACATAGGAACCGTAACGCTGCATTGTTACTGTGTACCCTCACAACAAACCTAGCGCTGTGTGGTTGGGCTTTAGCCAACTCGAAATGGGCAGCAGTGTGTTTTTCATGCAGTGGTTCCCTTCATGGTAGCCTCCCGCTATCACTAATGCACCATTGTTCGAGGTTTTCTTACGCTAGACACATGAACACAGATGTCCGCCGAGCCGGAGCTGTCGCCTCAGAGATCAGCGTCACTTGTTTGAGGATTCGTGTGTGCACTCGGATCTTTACGCCACGTCCACGTCTGGGAAAAGCACCAGCAATGCTGAAATTCTTCTATTTACAAACAATCTGTCTTTCTGACTCTGATGGAGCCTTTAGGAAGCCCTTCCACTCGTAGCTCACTTTTATCATTAGTGACCTTAACAGTTTCAGTAAAGATTGTGTAAATGTTGTGTGTTGTTTGTCAAGTCTTCATTTATTGCTTCCATTTTCATAGCTACTCATGCAAAAATTCTGGGTAATTTTGAGGGATTCAGAATGTTCAAGGAACCTTAAGTCATATAAAACCTAGTGTGTGTGTGTGTGTGTGTGTGTGTTCTCGTTTCTGGATTGTCTCTAGTTGTAGATCTGGTGTATAGAATGAGGACGAGTCAGTAACAGCACAGACGTACGTCTGGGCCTGTGGAGATAATGGACAGCTGACCTGAGCTCACCTATCTCGGCTCTTTCATCTGTTCCTGTTTTATCTATTCCCGTCTATTGTGTTGTAGAAGAACCGGTTCTACACGCGTATACTCCACCCACGAACAACATCTCCTCCATCATCTCATCTCTGTTACATTAAATTTGATAACTGCCAGATCAGTAACCATATATATATATATACAATTAAAAACATATATTTTATTGCTGATATTGCAATAATGTGTTTTGTGTAATTATTCTTTATAATTAGAAGGAAGCCCCATATGTTCCTGTTATATTGGTAAGTATGTGGGGGAGGGGATGAAACAGCTGCTGTGTATGAGTAATGATGTAAGGATGATGTTCCAAACTTCTGCATCTGAGAAACAAAAGAATCCTTAGCATTGCCTGTTCAACATTTCTAAATGCATCTTCAACATTTAGCTTGCTGTGTCCCCTGCCTGCTCAGCATGCGTCTTTGCTGAGACGAGTCTGAGCCTCTCTGTGCTTCTTCCGTCTGCAGGCATGACGTGTCAGGCCCGCAGCTCCTACGTGGCCAGCGAGATCAAGTGGGGCTACCGCTTCACGCCCGTGCTCACTCTGGAGGACGGCTTCTACGAGGTGGACTACAACAGTTTCCACGAGATCTACGAGACCAACACGCCCAGCTGCAGCGCGCGTGAACTGGCGGAGATGAGCACCCGTGCCCGCCTGCCTCTCACCTGGTCCGTGGCGAGCAGACTGAGTCAGCAGGGCCTGCTGGACCCGGGCGACGGCGGCCCGGAGCAGGAGCGGCTTGAGGCGAAAGGCGGCGTTGGCGGGGGAGGCGGCGTGGGGGACGGCGGCGTACAGGAGCAGGCTGAGCGGAACGGGGACATCGCCAACATGGAAAATGAGTCCAAAGTCTAGAGCGAGGAGGGCGGGGCAGGCGGGCGGGGCGGGGCAGGCACGGAACGCCTCCTTGTCTCTCGCTCGCTCTCTTCCACACTCCGTGTCTCTCTCAAACACGCACACTCACGAGCTCCTGCTGGGCCTCTTGCTCCTGCTCCCTCACACATGCACACACTCGCTGTCTCTCTCCCTGTCTCTCTTCCTCACACATGCACACACTCGCTGTGTCTCTCTCTCCCTGTCTCTCTCCCTCACACATGCACACACTCGCTGTCTCTCTCCCTGTCTCTCTTCCTCACACATGCACACACTCGCTGTGTCTCTCTCTCCCTGTCTCTCTCCCTCACACATGCACACACTCGCTGTGTCTCTCTCTCTCCCTGTCTCTCTCCCTCACACAGGCACACACTCGCTGTCTCTCTCCCTGTGTCTCTCCCTCACACATGCACACACTCGCTGTGTCTCTCTCTCCCTGTCTCTCTCCCTCACACATGCACACACTCGCTGTGTCTCTCTCTCCCTGTCTCTCTCCCTCACACATGCACACACTCGCTGTCTCTCTCCCTGTCTCTCTTCCTCACACATGCACACACTCACTGTCTCTCTCTCTCCCTGTCTCTCTCCCTCACACATGCACACACTCGCTGTGTCTCTCTCTCCCTGTCTCTCTTCCTCACACATGCACACACTCGCTGTCTCTCTCCCTGTCTCTCTCCCTCACACATGCACACACTCGCTGTGTGTCTCTCTCCCTCACACATGCACACACTCGCTGTCTCTCTCTCCCTGTCTCTCTCCCTCACACATGCACACACTCACTGTCTCTCTCTCTCCCCGTCTCTCTCCCTCACACATGCACACACTCGCTGTCTCTCTATCCCTGTCTCTCTCCCTTACACATGCACACATTCGCTGTCTCTCTCCCTCACACATGCACACACTCGCTGTCTCTCTCTCCCTGTCTCTCTCCCTCACACATGCACACACTCACTGTCTCTCTTTCCTTGTCTCTCTCCCTCACACATGCACACACTCACTGTCTCACTCTCCCTCTCCGTCTCACATGGTCTCTCTGTCGGTCTCACGCTTGCACTCTCTCTGCCTTCCTCTCTGTCTCTGTTCTGCGTAGCTGGACACAGGTCTGAGAGCAGCTCAGGAAAGAGTCCCAAAAGCGTGTTGGAGCACATGAAGTCCTGCCGCACAGACCAGCCCCTCCCCGCACAGACCAGCCCCTCCCCCCACAGACCAGCCCCTCCCCCCACATTCCCTCCCCTGCCCCAAAGAGACTTAAGTCAGATGGCTCAGAGGCTTGGGCAAAATGCTTGCATGGTTTCAAAGAATTTTTTCTTAAAGATTAAAAAAATTATATTATTTTCAGATTTTTAATTAAAAAGATTAAAACCTATATATGTATATGAATATATAGATATATTCTAGGGCATTTGCATTTGTATTTTTTGTATATATTTCAATAATTGTTTTGTTTGAGATGAGTGAAAATTTGCCTGGAGGTTGTTTGATACTGTAATGATTTGAACTGATCTGTATATTTTGCCTTTTAGAAGAGGATTTCTCCTCCTTTTGGGTTTTCATATATATATATATATATATATATATATATATATATATATATATATATATATATATATATATATATATATATATATGTATGTATAAACGCATGTACAAACCAACTTTAGTTGATTTACTCTATATGATGTATATAAAGGACAATAGGTAGTCATAGGTGAGGCACAGCTGATCTTTCACTGGATGCAAAAGCTTTAGCCTGGGCCCCTAGACTCCTGGGCCCCTGGACTCATGGGCCCCTGGACTCTTCCTCAGCACATGACGGAGGTGAGGGTGGGTATGGTAGTTGGGGGGGGGGGGGGGGGGGGGGGGGGGGCTGGGGCACTACTGACCCTGACTGTGCATGTGTGCTCTGATCTCCCACTAAACCTTAAGGTTCACCTGAAGCCCCCCCCCCCCTTTTGTCACCATAGGTTTACCCCTGACTCTGCAGAATCATGGGTACTTTGCACCTTTAACTTTCAAAGGGAAGACTGAATTGAGTTGGCTGTGATGCACGTATGTGTGTGTGTGTGTGTGTGTGTGTGCACGCCCTCGGCCTCAGGTGCTGTATGAATGTGTATCTCCCAAATGACTCATGGTGTGCTGTTCGCACATGTTCTCCCCGAGGACAGAAATATTTTCTATTTTAATTGTCATTTTGTCATCTAGCAGACACAGCCATAAGAGGAAACATTTTCCCCTTTACTTGAAGGGAGAGTGATGGTGTGCTGACCTTTAGGCAGGCGTCATCATTCCTTAACAAGGCACAGTTGAAAACGATGGAGCAGACGGCTACTGCTTCATGTTTAAAATATACTACTAAGCCAAGCAGAAGACTCTGCTCTGTATTTGGGGAGTTGGGCTCTTTCCTGAATCACAGACACTTTAGACCTTCCCTTCCCACAAGAGTCGTAAATGAACATGTACTGTTCTACCATGGAACTCAATGGACACAAGCAACCAAAGAGACCAAACCCTGCCCGTGTCACTCAAGCAATCGGTGTAGGACGCCGCGGAAGCTGGACTTTGAGTTGTTAAAGTTACAATCAGTACATTTTCTTTATTTTTTTCCACTTTTCTCATAGAACAAAGAATAAATACGTAATGGATGAAACTAACACTACACCGTCTTTTTGGACTGAACTGAACAGACAGATCAGTGATCATTTCTACACTTACTAATTCTGATATTAGTTTCTTCATGGCTAATCTACATTATATAAACCTGAAAGATACATATAGGCCACAGAATTACTCCTTATACTTAAAAGTGGCAACAAGAAAATATTAGATTGCAGTTTTTGAAGGTAGATTTAAAATGTATGCCATGAAGAAGTGCTGTATGTTAACACTTTGGTCCTTGTTACACGCTTCTCATGCATTTTGATCTGGGCAGTAGTTGATCAGGCTACCAATCAGATTCGGAATATATCTCTCTACGCATATAGACCATAAGGTCATAGACAGATGAGGAGATAGAAAAAGAGAGCAAGTCTCTGCTTGTTCAGGGAGACAGGTTGTGAAATTGGCTTGGTGGCTGTTAGCGAATACACCATCTGTATCTACGTCTCCTCTCCGCACAAACAGAACAGCCATGGACTCTGTAACTATTGGTATACCTTATATTTGCTGAAGTGCCCTTTGACGTGCTCCTCGATGGACCGAGGGATCCCTGTCCTTTTGAACAAGCCATCCAGAGGAGGGACATCCTCCTACATTCTCCCAGCCAATCACCGAGCTTCTCCATCAACTCCTCCACTCATATTGACGGGCATGTCAACTCTCCTGTACTCTGTTTTCTAGGGAGAAGTAATACGTCAGGAACATTCAATATTTTTTACGTTAGTTATTAGCTTTTTGTTTCTTTAAATACTGATTTTTTTTTTTTACGAAAAAGCCATAACATGGTACAATACTCATATTTAGTGTTTCTAGAGGTATTTCATCATGATTTTGTTGTTGTTGATTTATATAAACCCTGTCACAAGACTCATGAAATAAACCTTATCCAAATATTCCTTTTGTTTTTGTTACAGATGAAAGTATTTTGTGTTTTTTATATAAAAAAAAAACAACAAAAAATAATTGTCTAAACTAAAGGAAATCCATTTTATTTACATATCAGTTTTTGCTGAAGAGTTTTGCAACATTTACATGTAAAGGGGGGGGGGGGTCTAAATAAGAGAGACAATATGATTTTGCTAATTCATAATTTGCTAAATGACTTTGATTTCTTACTTTACTTGTTTTTAAAGAGAATAACTGGGAATTGTTCAAATACGCAGTGTATGCGCCCGGTATTGTGTTGGGAAAAGCATCCACATTTTTAATCACTTTTCCTGTGTCCTGCTTTGTGCCTTATCTGGCCAGTCTGTGCGGTTTCAGCCAACGATTTCCTAACATGCAGGGCGCTAGTAGAATCATAGTTCGCAAGCGTTTGCTGGACCTGCACCGAGAGGTGTGTGCCACACAAGCTGATAACTCCAGTCATTAGTGCATGGACACTGGAAACAGCAGAGAGCTGATTTTAATTAGGCCTGGGGCAGAAAGTTAGAACTCTCCCGCCGTAATTAGAATGAGCCATGAGCCGCTTCATTGTGAAACCTGATGAAATAATCAGCGCAGCTCTAACGATGGTATGTGTGTGTGTATGTATGTATATGTATATATACATACATACATATATATATATATATATATATATATATATATATATATATATATATATATATATATACATACATATATACATATTATATATATATATATACACACTAGTACTAGAATCATGCACTAACTATAGTGTTCCAAGGCTGGACTGATGAGTATGGCATGTTTTTGAATTCAAAAAAATGTTTATTGACACAAACTAAAACATTTTCATATATTTCATATTTTTTTTCTTGTTCAAATATTTGAGGGTCGTAGTATCATTATACATAACTATGTAATTCTAGTTTTATACTATGTTACTGCCAGAATAAAACTGAAATAATAGATTTTAGTACCACAAAGAGCTCAGCTCAGCAATGTTTTACTGTATTTAAAAACTTTTATTTCTCGTTGTTCATTGATATAATAATAAAATATTAGGTCTTAAAATAGGAATGCAGGCCGTCTTACACATATATACAGCCTGAAACCGATCATATATTAACCGTAATAAATAGATTCCAGGGAGACTAAATTCAGTTTTCAAAGCTCAGATAAGAGCTACCTGCGCTATAAACCATCAAAATATTTTCAGATTATCTGCTTTCCATGGTATTTTCCAGTGTGCTAGGAGAGCAATTTCTAAATTGTTTTAGACACTTGAGACTATATAGAGATATGGTTTCATCAGTGCGACTGGCCAGAATCAGAGAACAATATTGTATGTACATGAGTCTGCAAAAATATATGTGAACTCATTTGATCCTCTAGATTTTTTAAATGACATCATTTAAGTGGCTCATTCCTAACAAATGTCAGTGTGTGTGTGGTTCTGTTTACTTTTTAATACACCAAAATATTTCGTTTTTTGCCCTTCTGAAATTCTTTTCAGATAAACGTAAATTCCCATAGTATGTGGAGCGTCCAGTGTTCAGTCGCGCAGACAAGTCCGCCACCTAGTGGTCATTTTGTGTAGTTTATACATTCTCGTTTAGGCCAACCAGGAAGTGGAGGTAGCGTCGGGACCTTGACACGAATGTCTTAAGGGTAGGCTACTCCGACATACACTCAACAGTGACCATAACAAGAACAGATTGGATTGAGGAACGTGTTCATGTGTATAGTGTTATTTCGATAACTATGGGCTGTTCCTCATTTTACTGTGGACCGCAATGTACACGCGTAAAATACGTTGTTCTGCGGCGTTGGAGGTCGCTGGTGCTGTCTGGTCAAAGCCTGACTGACCCGTAACCAGAGCAACTGATGATGGGCAGTGTGAACACACTAAACACGTTACAAGCGAGTCGGGCACCCGGTGTTTCTATAGGCCTGTGACTTTTCATATAGGCCCATTCGCGGCAGATATAACTTGCTGATAAATCAGCCCATCACCTCTTACATTAGCAAATCAAACTGATCCAGAAGAACAGGACTTTCTCAAGCACATACAGACGACCATGTTTGACCCGTAGGTCCGAGCTATTCTTAGTTATGACTCACAGCTTACCCATCTTCAAACGTCATTTCACTGAAGACACCTCAGACTGTCGGTGTAGAGATTTGTGATCCATATTAAATCAGGCTGCAGTGCTTATCACAGCACAGAAGTACCTCCTTCGTATACACAGCAGAAAAGGACAGAACTGGTCAGTCCTCACACCAAGAACCTGGACACACATGGCCTGGTGTTGCATCCCAGCCATCAACACAGTCACTAAAATCACCGTGGGGAAAAAACGGCTCATGTTAATCTGCTAAACAGAATACAAGAACCAGCACACAAGAGGCATAAGTAAAGCAACTTTTCTTTTTATGTCATACATAAGACCGCTTGAATATAGTACAAAGGGTTTGTCCATTTCTGCCTCTCAGTAACATTTTACTTTACACAGAAAGTCCTGATCGTACAATCTGTGGATAAAAGGTACTTCCTCTGTCACTGTTCAGCTCAGCAGTGCACGTCAGATGTCCTGGAACCAAAGGGGGGTGGGGGGGGGTGGGGGGTGGGAAGGGGGTTGAGACTCTAAAGTGGGCATGGAGGCCTGTGGTGGAGGCGGGTGTGGGTGGGGTCAGGGGTCAGGGAGAGGAAAGCCGCAGTGGGGCTTCGTGCTCGTCCTGGGGGCGCTGCGTTTCGTTGGGACTCGTAGTCAAGGGTGGACGTTGACCGAGGACGCGACGGTTCGGACTGTGTAAACGAACGCCGTGCGCTCCAGCCATAGCCTACGCTCCAGCTTCTCATGGACCCATTTATTGAGACTTGTGCCAAATTAACACAACAAAAATATTTCCTGTACTAGGCATACATAATCTCTTATGTATACGAATATATGAAAACACTGTCGTCATTCGGATTGTAGACACACATCCACACACTATACCCTGTCTATTAAATTTAATTAAGGTATGAATATCTACTCTCCTGTTAGATTTAAACCCTAGAGTTTTGCATTTGTACTGGCGTGATCGACTACTTTGGGCTGGAAGCACTGATACCAATTGACTACCACAGAGTTCCACTGCATGGTCACCAAGCTGACGTAAATGTACTCAAAATACCATTAGGAAAAAAGTAGTGAGTTCTAAACTTCCTTTATTAAAAAAATATAAATATGTACATAAATTCTATTTCAGCTATTAAAATGGGGTCACAAAGTAAACACCTGAAGCCTGGGTTTCATGGACTCCTCCCATTAGCTGTCCTCTGCTGCTGGCCAAGTATAAGAACCCTATAGGAGCATTGACCTTGTATTTATAGGCATGATCACACTCACATGGAGAGAGCAGGAGAGAAAGAGTGCGATAGAGACACAGAGAGGGAGAGAGACAGAGATATAAGGATACTTTCAGCAAAAGGGAGAAAGCAATAGGGTGCAAGAGACAGAAAGATGACTCTGTAGACCAGTCTGTATTGTGAAGCATGTCAACCCCCCTGTGCCCCCGTCTACGTTATTGAGAGCTGGTGCCGCGCCTTCTCTGTCCAAGCCTGCAGAGGGGCCGGATCAGAAACCGAAGCCACGCCCTCCTGGCTGAGCCTGCAGAGGGGCGGGATCAGAAACCGAAGCCACGCCCTCCTGGCTGAGCATGGGGATGCGGGTCGTTTCGTTCAGGAGGGGGCGGTCGCTGAGCACTTAAGGCAGCGGAGCCTGCGCAGCCAGGCACCTCAGAGACGGCCGTCTGATTGGACGGGCGGTGCGCCACTCCTCCTCTCGCACCTGGCTTGGCCGAAGGGGGCGGAGCTCTCGCATCAAGACAGTCAGCGTCTATGGTGAAGCTCTGGAACCCAGAGAGCAGCCAAAAGCACAGGCGTCAGCCCTCCTCTATCCTCACAGAGCAAAGCCAAACTAAAACCTACTCACGCAAACAAAAAACAAACAAACAAAAACCCAATTAAAACCGATACTGTCCGGGATCCAGCTCTCAGTAATTATGCCGCATTAAACAACAGTTCCAGTATTGATAAAGCAATAGATACAGCCATTTTACTGACATAAAAAAAAGGTCTGATACACCTTGTTTCAAAGTGCACAACTGCTACATTATTGGATACAGACATCTATGTGCTATAAAAAAAACTGCTTTGGTACAATAAATTATCAAGAGGGAAATTAAACTCTCCTAAAATTCACAGCATAATTGTGAGGCAAAATAAAAAGCAGTCACACAAACATCTACATTTTAAGATTTCCAGGGTGAACACAAAATGAAATGTGCAGAGGGTCCAAGCAAAATCACATGCTGAAAACAACTAAATGAAAAGGAAGCCAAGAAGAGAAAGCGAGTGGGAAACAAACAAACAAACAAGACAGACAGCACTAAGGGGCACAGTAGTAGCTGACTCCACTCATCCTGCAACACTACTTCTGTGAACTCAAGGCCCAGCAAAAAACAGACTCCCAAATAGATTTCTAGGTAAGGAAGGCCTCAAATAACCACTCTCATACTCTGTTTCCTATTTCTCATGTGTAAAGAATTAAGTGTATTCCAGACTTTAAAAATACAGGAAAGCTATTTTCCCTCCGCATCAAGGGTAATGTCCAGCTCGTCTTCATTCAGTGCGTGATAAGGCCATATTTAAAACTCGCTGTCCTGCCCAGTACCAGGCCTCTGCCCACTCTAGAGCTCTTCACCAAACACAATACCAGCACCTCGCTGCTCTGGGACCCACACAGCCCTCTAAGGCAGACTCACAAACTGCGCCCTCTAGGGGAGAGCTTTGCAAACTGCGCCCTCTGGGGATGAGACTCGCAAACTGCACTCTCTGGGGGAAGAGATTCACACGCGGTGCCCTCTACAGGAGGGACATGCACACAGCAAATCGTTTCTGCCTAATGCTGCTGCACAGAAAGCTAAACTCAAAGCAGTGAATTGCACAATGTGAAGGAGAAAACGGTCAAAAAGCACCTGCTGAGAAAGCAAAAAAAAAAAAAATGGCATCTGAAAGAGTAACCGTTTGAGAGAAGAGTGAGATTTTGCCGCATTACTGGTGACTACAGGTGGACGTCTCCCGGACCGCTGGACCTTCCTCCCAGACCTAAAACAGAGACCTAATCTCACGGCTGTCAGGAAGGTGCATATGTTAATAAGCAATTTAAAAAAAAAAGAGCTGAGTGAAAAGGAATAAGTGGAAATGTATGATACCTTTTTTTTTTTTTTTCCTTTTTCCTTTGTATAATAAAATCAAATTCACTTGAAAATCGTTCCAAGAAAAGAAAACAAAGAACTGGTCAGTGAGTGAAACAGAGGCCTCCAGCAGGGGGCAGTGTGGAGTGAAGGTGTAGGCGGGGGGCCGCTACACCCCCACTCTGCCTTCCCCTTCTCTTTACAGCAGCTTTTAATCTCTATGCACTTTTGAAAAAAACACCAGCGTTTTTTTGTTGTTGTTTTTTGTTTTTGTTTTTTAAAAACACACACATGGAGGGTGGTGGGTAGGGGGTACGTGTCCTCAGTGTAGTCAGGAGCTGGCCACAGAGCTCTGCTGCACACACACGCCAGCCATGGGGGAGTCCTCGCGCTCCCGGCCCTGACGCAGGCCCATGTGAGTCTCTGCTATGTAGTGGCCCGCGCCCGAGTTCGTGGCGAGCGGGTAGGACGGGTTGCCCGCCATGCCCGTCTCCTGGCGTGGGTTGGAGAAGGCGCCCAGGCCGAGGCTCATGCCGCCCGGGTGGCTGTAGGCCAAGCCCAGCGCCAGTGGGCGGTTCTGGTAGGCCTGGTGGTGGTTCCCCGTGGAGGATGAGGAGGTGGATGAGGAGGAGGCCGAGGAAGACAGGGAGGTCATGGACAGGTGGCCGTGCGACACCTCCATGGAGTCCTGGGTGGAGGCGCTGTGTGAGGGCGAGTAGAGTCTGGGGCGCGGGCGCGCCGGGCCCTGCCCGTGCTGGCCGTGGTGGTGGTGGTGGTGATGGTGGTGGGAGCCGTGGGGGTGGAGGGGCTTGGGCTGGTGTGGAGGCACGTGGAAGGTGGTCTCTTGGACGGGGTGGGTCTCTCCGGCTGCTTGCTGGAGGCCGTCCCCGCCCACCCAGCCCAGCCCGGGGAACGCCTGCCTGGCCTGAGACACGGGGCAAGCAGGGAAAAGGTCACGCTTACAGGATGGGAATAAAAACAGGAAGTAGACCAGGCTGAGATACCCTCAGATACCCTCAGATACCAGATCTGCAGATCACTTCATTTCCCCATCCAAAATCTCCACTGTTGGGGAACAGAGACGTACATATGTGTGTGTCTGTACCCGAGGACAGAGACGTGCGAGTGTGTGTGTATACCTGAGGACAGAGGTTGTGGCAGTCCATCCCCACCGCAGCGCTGAAGTGTCCCCCACTGAGCCGGTGCTGATGGGTGGGGTCAGAGCGGGCACGCCCACTGGTGCTCGTCCCAGAAGAACCTCCTGAGGAACACACAAACACACCACTGCTTCAGCATGGGAGCCCTACACTCCTACTGATGTACCTTCACATGAAGAACATCAGAAATCACTCATCACATGGTTTTCCTTCGCTTCAGTCCTCCAGTCTTCTGTTATTAAAGACACCCACACCCACCGCAGAAGCATCTTCCATTATGTTCTAGTACAACACCGCGGGTCACTTTATTAGCTGCCAACATTAAACACATTCTCAGATAAAGGGGAAAGAAAAAGACTAAACTATTCAAAAACATTTGTTAAAACAGACGCAGAAAATGATGTAAAATATGAAACGTTTTTTTCTTGGTGGAACTGGCGTCTCACTGATATTTATGACTGCCAGTCTCTGTTGATCTGTGAGTCGTTGGCACAGGTACATCAGCGACGGTAAGAGGAGAAGGACAAAAAACACGGGGCGAGACCCCGAGCCGAGGAGTGCGGCCCCGGGGCGCTGGCTCACCCGAGCTGGAGGAGGTGCTGGAGGTGGTCCCGGAGGACTGAGACTGCTCCAGTGCCGGACTGGTGGACACGCTGCTGCTGGTGTTGGTGCCCTCGTCCGCCGTCTTCTTGAAGAAGCTGTGCTGAAGCGCGTAGTATGGCTGGATGCGGCTCTTGGGGTCGTAGTCCAGCATCCGCAGGATCAGGTCCTTGAACTTCAGGTAGTCGGCGACGGCGTGGCCCGACTCGCCCGCCCGCCGCCCGCCCGGGCCGCCCACCTCCACCCCCAGGATGTTGTGCAGCTTGCGAGAGCCTGCCGGCTTATACTGCACACAGAAGCACCGGGATCACTCATCTACACAAGCACCACCACTCGCAGTAGCAGAAAAGGCCCGAGCAGGACATCTTATGAGTGAAATGATCAGAAAAGCACCACAGACTTCAGGAACAATAAAGTTTACCAAAGACACTCCTCACAGGAGAGACCCCTCACAGGAGAGACCCCTCACAGGAGCGTTAAACCAATGCTTCCCGTCTGGATATGAAGAGACACGTACCCGTTTTCCATCTTTGGTCTTCTTTGCACACCATGTGCTGTCAGACATCTTCTCGAAGAACTTCCGTGCCTTCGGCGCCTGGTCTAGTATGTGACTGGGAGGGACCCCCAGAACTTCCACAATCTTGTTCATTTGGTCCACCTGCCAGAAAGTGGTTGGCTTGATGTCATACAACCCCACAAATGAAACACTGCCATATACCTTTAGATCAACCACCATCTACTTTCAGCATGCAGTAAAGGCTGGACTCTTGGTCTGCACCAACGCACCTCATTGGCTCCACTAAACAGAGGCTCTCCAGTGTGCATCTCCACCAAGATGCAGCCCAGGGACCACATGTCTATAGCCAGGTCATAGGGCATACCCAGTAACACCTCTGGGGAGCGGTAGAACCGACTCTGGATGTACTGGTATATCTGACGGGGGAAATCAAGAGCACAATGTTAGAGACACAGGGACCGTTTCAAAATTGCCTCTTTATACATCTGCTTTAATTTCTCTACTTTTCTACTGACCGTTTTTAAAGTGTCTCCCATATAAGCGACCGCATCAAATACGAACAAATGAAGAAAAATGAGGACTGAACCATGAGGACACCCCCCCCTCAGCGTACGCACCCGCTGACCGAGCTGGCAGGAGCTGCCAAAGTCCACGATCTTGATGGCGGATCTCTTGGGGTTGCAGAGCAGGATGTTCTCGGGCTTGAGGTCACAGTGGATGATGCTGAGCTCGGGCGTGGCCAGGAAGAGCAGCGCCGTGCACAGCTGCTGCGCAAACTTGCGCGTCAGGTTGAGGGAGACGCCGCGGAAGTTGGTGTTGCGCAGGAGATCGTACAGGTTGTAGGACAGCATCTCGAACACCAGACACAGGTGGTTCCGAAACATGAAGTGCCTCTTCAGGTGGACTGAGGACGCGGAAGAGCGGAGAAGGTGAGGAGGTCGTCGCCAAGGGCGCCAACGCACAAGAGACCTCGGAGAAAGGTCGCCACGGCACGCTCCATATTTTCACATAGATGTTTAACGACAAGACAGCCACGTTTTACGAGAAAGTAAGTCAGGTTTGTTCAAATTTAGCAATACTGCTGCATCATACTGAGTGACCAATTTCACACTAGCATTCAGACCTTTTTCAGTGCAAACACTAGATGGCAGCTCAAGCTGTGGAAAAAAAGCACCTTGGTTCATATTCTTCTGCCTATAATAAAACAGCTCAAACTGTAGTTGCAGTTCGTTAACCTGGCCACACACATCAAGACTATTTAAATTACGCCTGTAATAATGATTCATTACCTATGTAGTACTTCATTTCTGTATCATGTTTGTTCATGAGCTCCAGGAGCCGTACTTCAATCTGTGCTTGGTTTAGAAAAGCCTTTTTATTTTTTATGATCTTAATGGCAACCCACTCCTGCTCCGAGCGGTCATAGGCCTTCACAACCTGCCAATAGGGGGAGACAAATACACAATCGGTTTATGGAGAACACAAGTGCAGATTTTGTTTTGCCACGGCATGACCATGCAGAAACTGTCCTTTTAAATACCATTTAAATTATAGGCCCCTTAATTAAACATGTTTTTTCAAAATGTTTTTTGACATGGAAAATGATTCCGAGCACAAACAAAATGACCCGAGACTCACCTGACCAAAGGACCCTTTGCCTATCAAGGAATCAATCTCATAGCGATCCATCCATTTCTCGCCATTTTTAACAATGTAGTCAAAGTTGTCGTCGTCGTAACCGTCATTGTATATCTTCCTCTCCTTCTTGTTGCTGGAGTCTTCCCCTTGGCCCTGTTGGTGACGCCGCTTCTTTTTTGCATAGTAAACCTGAGGCAAGAAAACAAACACCTCCGAGTAAGTATTCTGAACACAGCTGCTTTAAGGAACACTACAGGAACGCTGGTGCCTGGGGGCCTGTGACAGGGCTGGAGGGGCCCTCACCTCGTTGATGTGTTTGTAGGTTTTGATCAGTTCAATGGAGAGTTTTCTTAAGGGAGCTGTGGACGGATCCCGAAAGCACTGCGGGACCCGCCTCTGTAACATCACCACATCAGCAGTCACCTGATCACACACACACACACACACACACACACACACACACACACACACACACACACACACACACACACACACACACACACACGCAATCATGACTTGTACTGAAAAGATTTCACCGAATGTCAGTTTTGGTGCGGTTAAAATACTTTATATATTCATTAACACTACTCGGGATTAATTGGAGATGGAATTAAACAGCGTGGTGTGCAAGATTACAGGCGGTATGTGTAGAATTAAAGGAGAACCATTCTACAGGGTGTGCTGCGTGTAGATTTAAAGTTATTCCTTGTGGAGTTCGTAAAATTCAAACACAGCAGTGTGGGGAGCGGTGCAGGGTGTGTGTGTGTGTGTGTGTGTGTGTGTGTGTGTGTGTGTGTGCAGGCGGGCCTGGCCAGTACCTGGGTGGTGAGCTGCGTGCCCTGAGGGCCGTAGGGCAGCCCAGGGGCCGGCGGGTCAGTGCTCGCCTGGTGGCCGTCACTGAACGGCGGGTGAGAATGGGGCGTCTGCGCAGCCATCTGCACATCTGCCACATTGAACGAAAACGAAGGAGCAAGCCGAACAGATGAGGGTTTGCATGCTGAGGTCTCTCCTCCTGTAACCACACGTATGTACACACAAACACACACACACAGAAGTGGAAAAATATCCATCTGGAACATCAACATTCAATCAAACATTAAAAGCCCAAACCTGCATGGCCTTAAAACTGGGGTTCCCAGCTCCAGTGCTAGAGTCTGCCTAGCCTGTCCACGGAGAAGATCCTGCAATCTCCATCACCCCTCACAATCCTGCTGTGAGCTCTCCAAAGGCGCGCAACATGACTGAACGTCTTATGTAACGTTCCAAATGCTGTGACAGTCTAAAGTGTTCTCTAGCTAGAGGAGTCAGCCTCCATTAGCACAGATCAGGTTACAGCACCTCCAGAGAAGCACAGCCCAAAACAGCAGCATGCCATCATACTTTTGTCATAAGATTATCTCGGCACTTGTTACGGTCTCTCAAAAATAGAAGGATTTATTGTTCTAGAGATAATAATAAACAATAAAAATTAATAAATAAATAATCTCACTAGACAGCCATTAAAATGTCTAACAAAGGGCCACAGTGTGCCATTTATGATAAAATGTACACCCGCATGACAGAGTGTGTCTGAACATTAAGTACCTGCTTCGCTGATATCCACTATTAAAGCAAAACAAATAGGTTCTAGATTTGTTTATGAGTGGATGAAAAATGGGTAAAACAAATAGTCTATAGCTCCTTTACATTACATATAAAAATTCTTAACACTTCAAAATGACCACAGCAAGTAAATCCACCTCCATAAAGCTGCTCTACCACTCTTAAGCTTATGTCATGGTATGCAAGGCCCCTGAAGGCATGAATATTTCTAGCTGACAAGTTATTAAATGATCCAAAATCCAACCAGCAAAGAAAGGTTAAAAAAAAAGCCAAGCTTAATTTGAATAAGGCTCAATAGAGAGTGGGATGCTATTAGCTTGAGGTAGGTGATATTGCCTAGCTAAGCAGCAAAGACAGTGAAGAAAAGCCTTTAGAATCCACTCAAACTATGCAGTTCAGTTCTTAATGTATTCATACGTTCAGCACAGTTAATAGGCAATTTTACTACTCATTACTGAATGATTTTTAAACATATCTTTACGCAGTGTATGGAAGTTATTCAAATGTTTTAAAATAAGTAAAAAATGTTTGAATGTTTGTCAGTTGTAAACCAGTTTATATGAGCATTTCGCATAAACGTGTCTTTAAAAAATAAAATAAAAAGCCTACATCATCATCAACACATCCATCAGATCCATCATGATTTCTCTCTTAGAAACATCATACATGGAGCCTCTTCAGAATTACAGTAAAAATTTTAAACGGGATAATTTTCCCTTTACCTCACAATACACCTGCCCACTTCTGCTAAGGTAAACGTGTGTTAACATGCTGCACCTGTGGTTATTTGGTAGGCAGAATTAGTAGGCTGCCATTACAGTAGATACGAGAGGATATACAGGACAGAGGCGTACAATAGCTCCTACACCAGCTCCCCATCCCACACCCCCTCAGACTCACACACTCCTGCCAGGATAGCTCGCTGCTACTGTATGAAAAGAGATCGAGACCAAGCAGAATTGGAGCCGTGTGTATATGTGCGTGTTTATGACTCAGCTGGTTCACAGTCAGCCTCCGAACTGAAGAGCAACAGCAGTACCATATTACACATGCACCTCTAACGGGAGCGCACACACACACATCCTTCAACGGCTGCTACAGTACTACACTACCCAGCTATCCACCGCTCACACGCCCATAGCTGAAAACATCCTTTCAGGACCTCTACAGTATTGCATTACTGAAACACACTGTAATGGACAAACGACACACCATCAGTCTGTTAATCAATTAGAACAAATGTCCCTCCTCCCAAAAAAAGGGTGGGGGGTTATTAAAAAAAATTATTTTGTCATTGTTAATTTTTAAGATGCAGTTGGTGTTTAGTTATTTTCACCCTATGACAATTTCTGAGTCCTGACGCAAAAGAAGACGTGAATTTTCATGAACTATTTGTGTGCCAGTCTAAGCACACCGGCATTCGGCAAAATCACACAAAACAAGTGTGCTAATAGAGAAAGAACCCAACCAACTGCCTGTTTTCAGATGGCAGGAAGCTGATTTAGCCTGTTTATTTTAACTTAGCTATAGAGCTTGGCAAATGTTGTGGAGCCGTGTTTTGAAATGTGAACGTGTCTGCAGTGAGAGGGAATTGTGCAGATCATTAAGTCCTCATTTATCACCGTCTCTCACCAGGCAGTCACAATGCACCAGAACCACACTGGCAACCAGCGCTCTCAACCCCAGCAACAGTGCCTCATTAGCATAGCCTACCACCAGGAAGATGACGCGTGATTCGCCACAGAGGCAGAGCGGGAGCCAATCAGGAAAGGGTATGCAAATAACCCACTTTTGTTGCTAGGGCAAAGCTTCAATGTGTGATCCAATAGGAAAACGGGTAACAAGCATGAAATTGCATTGCACTTTGACACATTTCCCAGCACAGTTTAACACAGTATTTGCTGACAGAAAAGCTCACGGGTTAGGAACCCGGAATCAGTTTCTCCGAGAAAGGAACTCTGATAGCTGACCCTGGAGACAGGAGCAGAAAATGCACAGCAGCTGCCAGGAGGAACCATGGCCTATATTTTTAAACATTTATAGTTGAGGAGCATGTTTGCCCTAAATAAAGAACTTCATGCAAGACTAAATTACTCTGATACAACTGTTCTTATACAAATCACACTCAGACAACAGCAGCAGTACTCCTGATGTCCTTACTAATCAAAAATGACAGCCTGATGGCTTGGAGTCTCATCATGTTTGCTTAGTAGATTTTTAAATAAAGCTCAGGGTATTGTAAGGAAATTCACTATAGCCAAGGCTGTACCTTTGATGCCTGACCTGTACACAACAGGGCACACTGACATACACATTCATCTGAACAGTCTCCTGAGAAAAAACCCTGCATCATGTTCCAAACAACTCACACAAGTACCAGCACAGATATAATAATAGACATAAATTTAAAGAGTGGCTATACAAGTTTTAGTTATACTAGAGAATCCTCAGTGGTAGAGATTACAGCTTACAGATTACAATCACACATTTGTTCACATCCTACAGCCAAGGCTGAACACTATATTTAGGGTACACAAAAACTTTAGGTAACAAACAGAGTAGCTGGAAAGTTTTCTCCAAAATCACATCACTGTCCACTTGCCAGTATCTCATAGAAAATGAAAGTCAATATTTACACATATTCCTTATATTCCATCATAACTTCTGTTAATCAGACGCATAAAGCATTTTTTTCAAACAGTAATGATGGATATACCTGTATGCATCGTCCTCTGGCAAATCTCATATCATTCTGGCAGGGGAGTCCATCTGCAAACCACAGCCCACTAGAATGGGGGGGAAATTGCAAAAGCGTGCAACAATTTAAAATCCATAAGAAATTAGCACTGTAATAAAGACAGTTACTGAAAGTCATGAAATATTTTAGAGAGCGGAATGTAAGCATGCATTACCAAGGCCTAACAGCTGAATTCCTATTTAAGTTGGAGATTTTAAGACTCAGAACAAGAAAGGCTACCTGAACCAACTTCCAAGTGGTTTCTACAGGAGAACAACCCTGATGCCTCAACAGGGTCTATCAACGTTTGACGTTCTGACTTATCTTCAACTTGCACAATCATTGGTGTGGATCTGTGAGGAATGCACCATTCATCAGACCAGTTAATAAATAGTAATAAAATTGTTTTAATTAAGGTTTTAGGAGTAGTTATGGAAAAGAACAAGACAGTATATACAAGGAACCAGGAGTTAAATGAACCAAGAACAGTGACCCTTACACATCCCACAAATACAGATTAGTATATGACAAATCTGAGTTACCTGGGGAAACTCGAGCAGCACTAGTTTACAACTTGCTTTATGCTCAAACACAACATACTTTTTAAGACAACCTTCACATAATCTCCAGACAGCACACATGTATTATCCTATACATATTCAAACACTGAATACAGATCTCCACATTTTTGAACTGATACTAGGAGCAACTGTTACATGATTAAAGTTTTAAATGTATTAAAATAATCAGGCTGTGGATTCAGTGAACACTTGTGAATGCCTTATTATTAATAACCCAAATCATTCAATAAATATCAAGATTTCCTCTCCCCATTGTTTAAGATCTGCTACAACATTTATGTTCAATTGAATTGTATGTAATAAGAATATGACAGTGAACCAGTAATGCACATTATGTGATATCCTAATAAAATTTAAAAGAACACTGATGCAAGCACTGGACGAAATGTAAACAAAAACACTGGGGAGCTAATAAGTAGACTGGTAACAATATGTAACGAGGAAATAAATATGTTCATACGACTTAGTGAGTTGCATTTTCCAGAATAATCGTGTATCATCAACTCTACTGACCCTAAACACAATATAATTTGATCATTTCTCCTGCATGGACAGTCGAATGGCTAGCCAAGCATCTGCGTTGCACTACAAACATCATATTGACCACAAACACCTTATTGACTCTTTAGTTATCTACTTGAAAAGTAACCGCCTGTAACAAATGGACAAACACGCACCCTTAATATTACCATCAAACTATGTCGCTCGTATGGATTTTTAAATGACTATATATAGAGTAACTCAAAATATACCGATGCTCGACAGGACAGAATTGGCAAAGGTTGTTAACGTTAGCCTGCTACCACTTGCAAACTCCTTTTAACTTTTGCATGCTCAAAATCGTTGAATCTCGTTTTAATCCGATGAGTCATAAGTAATAGCTGCCGCACGTCGTTCAGACCGTTACTGACCTTATTCGCGTCTGTGGTCGCGAAACGGTGGAGTCAGTGTAGCGTGAGTTGACCGTGTCCGGGGAGCTGTCACACAGGTAGCGGGCGAGAACCCCACCAGCTAACGTTACCGCTACAGACGCTCTGGCTACTTAGCCAGCTAGCTATCGCGCTCAAAAGACTAAACACAAATAAGACCCGATAAGAACAACCTCGACGGAAATTAAACCGTGTGGTTTTTTTTAAACTCTCGAATGGGATAAAGTAGCCGGCGGTGCCATTTTGTAAAATGAAACGGCGTGAAATAGTATCACTATACGTTACAATTAGCTGGCTGTTTTGAGCATGCTAGCTAAAATGTTAGTAAGTTCACGTTTGGGCCTGCTAAAGACGACGAGCCCGGACCTGTTCGTCCTTATTAAAACACACGTACACCATAACCGGTCGCCCTGTGGTGAAAACACACATCATTTCGGCTCCGTGTGATGGGTCGAAGAGTTATTGACCCGCCTGTTAGCGGCACCGTAGCGAAACCCCATTAGCTAGCTAGCCAGCCGTCTCGTCCTCGGTGTAATGGAATCAGCGAGCTAACTAACGAGGCTAGCACCGCTAAGCTAACTGGCGAGCTAACATCCGTTAGCCACTCATCACTCATGCAGCACAACTTACCTTGTTGCTACGTGTCCCTCTGTGGATGAGAGAAAAAAAGAATCTGGTGTGTGTGAAACAACTCTCGGGATAAATCCAGTATCTTCGTGTACAATCCCGTGTAATTGTCCGGCGAGGCTTCAACCCTGAGTCGTTTTGACTTTGTGTCAACTCCTTCCCAAATCAACAGCGCCTCTCCGTCATCTCAAAACCTCCGTCAACACAAACTTATCCGATCTGGGCACAGAAATACAGCTACATTTTGACCCTCGCCGAGAAGGCATCAGCTGTCAGTGACGCTCGTCACGTAATAACGTTACAAGAAACATGGATTTGAAATGCATATTTACCGAAAATAACCTTTTAAGTGACGGCGAGCTAGCTGCATCTCTTGGGGGAGATCTCATCATCATCTAGCTACTTCTTCCTTTTTTGTGTAAATTTTACAAAATGGCGCGCGTTCCAAACCTGCGCAGCGGACCGGCCCGGCGGAGCTCAGACATGACCGACCGCTCCAGCTGCTGTAATCCAACTAAAGTCACACACCTCGTTCCGACTACAACCTCATATGTTTTAATCAATATTTAAATGGATTTAAAATGTCCACGTCGATTAATATCCTCAACGGCAATCACACCTCAAATATTTGACGGAAGAAAAAGTAAGGAACAAAATGGAAGCCGAGTAAGAACGTTACCATGACGACTGTCAATCAAACTGCTAAGTTCCCGGATGACCTCATGACGTAGACACGTTCCTAGGGTTGCCTTAGAAACTGCCAATCAATTCTACGTTTCAAAGGGCGTGGTTAGACACAGAATGGGATGTGTTCAGGGCAATCAGTAGTTTTTGAGTCAAACGTTTGTACAATTTTACCTCTTCGAGATAAAATAAAAATTTTAATGAACAGATGTCATTGTAACTTATTTTAATAAAATGTCACAATAAAACTATTATTTGAGGTACCGCCGTAAGTAACATTTGAATGGGTTAACGTTTCTGCCTCTTATAAAACAAACTGAGCAAACGGAAAGTGGTTTAACTGTATACATCAATCATTAAAGGGATCCCTATAACCAGCTAAAAAATTTTAATTTTACATCGCTCACAACTGCTGCGCAAAACTGACCAATACGCACAAGAACGCTGCCATGTCATGTGACGTCTTTATGGTCACGTGGGGCCGACAACAAGGAAGTGAAAGAAGCGTTGCGACTCTTAACATTTGAGAAAATGAGCGTCGTTTTGGATTTAAAACTTAAGCGTGCTAATAAAGTGTACCACGAAGGGGTAACGTTACAGTGACTGGACACACATACACATTCATACATGCATACATAAGTATAGCTAGTACGTGAGTTGTCAACTTCTGCTTTGGACTGTTAACACTGTTCACATTAACATAACATTAACCCTATCTCTAAAATGTTATTGAGGAGCAGTCTGGTTATTATAAAATATACATTTAGTGTTTTTCTGTGTGTTGTGCGTGATAATCAAGGATGTAAACAAGAGGCACAAAGAGGGCATCTTTTTTTTCAAATTGGATTTTAATGTAAGGGTAAACGTTATGGTTAAATCTTACATGAATTGTTTTTTCTTGCATGTTCTGTCCGCATAGGAGGTGCTCGCTGGTGTGGTTGTGATCACCAGCAAGGAAGCCATTCAGCATCAGGGCATTTCTCTCACCATGGAAGGGCTTGTCAACCTACAGCTCAGCTCAAAGAGCGTCGGTGTGTTTGAGGCTTTCTACAATTCCGTTAAGGTGCGGACGACACAGTCTCCTGTTAGTACACACCCTGGGTAATGTCTCCTGTTAGTACACACCCTGGGTAATGTCTCCTGTAGGTACGCACCCTGGGTAATGTCTCCTGTAGGTACGCACCCTGGGTAATGTCTCCTGTAGGTACGCACCCTGGGTAATGTCTCCTGTAGGTACGCACCCTGGGTAATGTCTCCTGTAGGTACGCACCCTGGGTAATGTCTCCTGTAGGTACGCACCCTGGGTAATGTCTCCTGTAGGTACGCACCCTGGGTAATGTCTCCTGTAGGTACGCACCCTGGGTAATGTCTCCTGTAGGTACGCACCCTGGGTAATGTCTCCTGTAGGTACGCACCCTGGGTAATGTCTCCTGTTGGTACGCACCTTGGGTAATGTCCCCTGTAGGTACACACCCTGGGCAATGTATCCTGTTGGTACACACCCTGGGCAATGTCTCCTGTTGGTACACACCCTAGGCAATGTCTCCTGTAGGTACGCACCCTGGGTAATGTCTCCTGTTGGTACGCACCCTGGGTAATGTCCCCTGTAGGTACACACCCTGGGCAATGTATCCTGTTGGTACACACCCTGGGCAATGTCTCCTGTTGGTACACACCCTGGGCAATGTCTCCTGTAGGTACACACCCTGGGCAATGTCTCCTGTATGTACACACCCTGGGCAATGTCTCCTGTATGTACACACCCTGGGCAATGTCTCCTGTATGTACACACCCTGGGCAATGTCTCCTGTAGGTACACACCCTGGGCAATGTCTCCTGTAGGTACACACCCTGGGTAATGTCTCCTGTAGGTACACACCCTGGGTAATGTCTCCTGTAGGTACACACCCTGGGTAATGTCTCCTGTAGGTACGCACCCTGGGTAATGTCTCCTGTTGGTACGCACCCTGGGCAATGTCTCCTGTTGGTACGCACCCTGGGCAATGTCTCCTGTTGGTACACACCCTGGGTAATGTCTCCTGTATGTACACACCCTGGGCAATGTCTCCTGTTGGTACACACCCTGGGTAATGTCTCCTGTTGGTACACACCCTGGGTAATGTCTCCTGTAGGTACACACCCTGGGTAATAATTGTGGAACCTTGTGTGTTGTGATGCACCTGAGTTTTCTATATGTTTCTACTGGTTCTGAGAGAGGGGGTCATATTCTCGGAATCAGATATGCGATTACACACCCGCTATACAGTAAGAAATGCATTTGTTTGTACATTTTCTTCCCCACAGCCTATTCAGCTAATCAGCAGTAACATTGAGGTGGCAAAACCAGGCAAAGTTCCAGGAGGTAAAACCGAGATTCCCTTTGAGTTTCCACTGCAAGTGAAAGGCAACAAAGTACTGTATGAGACTTACCACGGGGTCTTCGTCAATATTCAGGTATTTGTTTTTTGAAGAATTTAAGCTACTAAATCTGATTACACATCATTAAAGACATTCAAGCTCAGAATTTCTTGTACTCTTGTAAATTTTCTGAGTATCCTCCAGTGTGGTTCCCTGAAACTCTTAAACTCTTAAGGGCAGTACAGTGTTCAGTGAGGGACAACCCAGCTTCACATCCTATATGCATCACTTTACATTATTGAGGTGGAGCAAGTACTTGGGAAAACATTCAAGCCATAATTTGCCCTGTAAACAATCCTACCTTCTCCATCTCTAGAAGAAGAAGTAAGGTAAGTCTCTTATTTTGAGAAATAACATCACCCACTTCTCCATGTCTTTAGTATACTCTCCGCTGTGACATGAGGCGCCCTCTGCTGGCAAAAGACTTGAGCAAGACCTGTGAATTTATGCTCCATTGTCAGGTTAGATCAAGCATTGTTATAATTAAGTGCTAAATAAAAAGAAATTACCAAGTAACATGAGATATGAACATAAAAAACCCTGATTGTACATTTTTTTTATCACCACATTCTCCAGCCACAAAAATCTAAAGTGCAGCCAAGTCCGGTTGATTTCACCATCACTCCAGAGACCTTGCAGAATGTGAGAGAGGTGAGGCAGAGCAGATATTACAATAGCAGTGTGTCCTTTAACAGCCTGGCTAAGCCCTGCTACTGCTAATCTGCTGGTCATACCTTAATTCTAAATAGATTCATTCCATTCTTTTGCCATGATTGATAAACAATAGTTTACAATGTTTTTTGTAATGTCTCCATGTGAACACCAATGTATCAGTTCTGCAAATCAGCCATAGCCCATATCGCCACACATGATGCTGAAATACAAGAATTATTTAAAGTAGCTTTTTCAATCATGTCATTCGTATTGCTCGCTCGCTGTGACTTGTTGTTCAGAGGAGTGCACTCCCCCAGTTCCTGATCAGAGGCCACCTGGACGCCACCAACTGCCTGATCACACAGCCGCTGACGGGCGAGCTGGTGGTGGAGAGTTCAGAGGTCGCCATCAAGAGCATTGAGCTGCAGCTTGTGCGTGTGGAGACCTGCGGTAGGCACACGGCCACTTGTCCACATCCCATAGCGCCAGCAGTACATTAGGACAGCAGTACATTTAATCTATGAAGGAGTATTTATTCTGCCATTTATCTGGTGGATTTTGTGAAGCGTCTGCGTGTACTAGACATCAGGAAGTCTGGTAGTAGTGTGGTAAAACCGTCCTTCAAGAGTCTTCGTCTTTTCGGCTTGTGTTGTCCATAAAAGGCTGCGCTGAAGGGTACGCCAAAGACGCCACAGAGATTCAGAACATCCAGATTGCAGAGGGAGATGTGTGCCGTGGCCTCCCCATCCCTATATACATGGTGTTCCCCAGGCTCTTCACCTGCCCAACTCTCCAAACCACAAACTTTAAAGTCGGTGAGTTCCTCCACTTTGGACGAGATGTAAATAAGAAAAGGTCAAGATATCTTACATTTACGGCATTTAGCGGACACTCTTATCCAGGGCGACTTAAGTGGCTTACAAAATGTCTTCTAAATGTGTTCTGCATTCCAGCATTCCTAGACCAGAGTAAACGTGTTGCTAAGATACCCAAATCCTGTTTAATTTCTTCAAGAATGTATACCGTCTGTTTCCTTCACAGAGTTTGAGGTGAACGTGGTCATGGTTTTTCACGACGATCATTTAATAACGGAGAACTTTCCCCTGAAGCTGTGCAGAGTGTGAAACCAGGAGCTACACATTCACCAGTCACTGTTGGAAGACCTTGGGGAAGCAGCGTTTTACAGGGTCAGGATTCACTGTACCGAGCAGGACAAGTTTTTCTGTTACTCTTAACAGGCCACCCAAGCTATAAAAAGTACCATATCCCCTTTGC
This sequence comes from Brachyhypopomus gauderio, assembly GCF_052324685.1. NCBI lineage: Eukaryota > Metazoa > Chordata > Actinopteri > Gymnotiformes > Hypopomidae > Brachyhypopomus > Brachyhypopomus gauderio. The sequence goes on along the minus strand of NC_135220.1, from coordinate 17,280,667 downwards.
AACTCCAAGGATGTCCAGGAGCACTGGAGGAAGGGTTTTCATAGGTTTTTCAGACCGAGTTCCCTTTATGCATCAGTAGCACCACTCACCTCTTGTAATCTGCTACGGGTAGGTTTGTTAAAACTGGACATTTTGTGGACGTATCCCTTTTGACCAGTTTTAAATATTCTGCTCATAAACAAAACCACAGGTCGATCTTATTTGGAAGTGGTCATATGGTATTAAGACTCCCGACTGCCCTGTATGTGAAGAGGTAACCTAGGTGAGTTTGTTTCAGTCGAAGTATTGAAAACTACCTTTTCTTGTTGTGTTTTTTTAACATCTTGTAATCAAAATAAAAATGCTTTCCCATCAGTCAGTAGACCATTACTACTCTCAACTAAAAAGAAAAAAAAGCTTTAGTAACAGTTTACATAAACTGATCCTGTAATCGACATGCATCACACAGACAGAACTCCATCAGGCTTCTACAGATGTAGATCAAATGCTCAAGGCCTGTGGTGCGTCTCAGCCAAGCTCACATCCTTAAAGATCAACACAAATAGTCCAGTCCACTGTCTAAAGCTTCGGCCATAGCGAACAGCAAGTCAAACAACCCCCTAAATTGTTAGATTTAGACACAAGCAGACAAATCCAATTGAAACATTTAATACACCCATGTAGCCAAACAAAAGAAACTACAGATCCACACACACTGGATTACATTCATTGTATAAAATGCTGTTAAAGGAGCATCCAACAATCATCCAACTGTGGGAATCTTTGTTGAGTAAATAAAACAAACATTTTAAAATAAGATAAAAAAAAAGACAAATTGCAAGATGATCCCCATTCAGATATGTCAAAGAGACAAAGAAAACCAATAGATGAGAACGCTCCAGCAGCTCAGCTAACGAATGATTGGTTTTAATGAACATAGTCACATAGCTAAACCGAGGCCCAAGCCACTCTAACTGGTTATTAACAATGTGTATCATGTGTATGCATGCGTAAATGGTTCATAATTTGGTCCAAAAGCACTTGTATGACAGACAAATATATTTTCCATGTACGAAAGTGTAAGTGTGTGTGTGTATGTATGTGTGTGTGTGTGTATGTGGGCGCATATGAAGAGTGTGTTAGTGTTTTAAGAGAAGGATGCAGCAGGTGTGTGTCCTCTGCGGTTTCGTCCAGGCAACAGGGGGAAGTCCTCAGGTAGCAGGGCGTGCTCTCTGCAGGTGGGACACGTGCTCTGTTCCCTCAGCCAGGACTTGATACACTACACACACGAACACACCCATCAGCCCTTTATACACTACACACACGAACACACCCATCAGCCCTTTATACACTACACACACGAACACACCCATCAGCACTTTATACACTACACACACGAACACACCCATCAGCCCTTTATACACTACACACACAAACACACCCATCAGCCCTTTATACACTACACACACACAAACACACCCATCAGCCCTTTATACACTACACACATGAACACACCCATCAGCCCTTTATACGCTACACACACGAACACACCCATCAGCCCTTTATACACTACACACACACACAAACACACCCATCAGCCCTTTATACACTACACACACAAACACACCCATCAGCCCTTTATACACTACACACACGAACACACCCATCAGCCCTTTATACACTACACACACGAACACACCCATCAGCCCTTTATACACTACACACACGAACACACCCATCAGCCCTTTATACACTACACACACGAACACACCCATCAGCCCTTTATACACTACACACACGAACACACCCATCAGCCCTTTATACACTACACACACAAACACACCCATCAGCCCTTTATACACTACACACACAAACACACCCATCAGCCCTTTATACACTACACACACGAACACACCCATCAGCCCTTTATACACTACACACACAAACACACCCATCAGCCCTTTATACACTACACACACGAACACACCCATCAGCCCTTTATACACTACACACACGAACACACCCATCAGCCCTTTATACACTACACACACGAACACACCCATCAGCCCTTTATACACTACACACATGAACACACCCATCAGCACTCTGGACTCAAGAAACCCTAGTGATAGACCGAAGCTTAAGTCCTTCCATGACATCGCTGTGACCCACAACATCTAGATTCTCTTACACACAAAGCGTTGTAAACGCATTACAGAGAGAATGCAGCTTGAAATGAAGGCTAGCGACGCTAGACCTAGCGAAGGCGGCGTGTGTGGCGTGTGTAGGCGGGGTCTCACCTCTCTGTGGAAGCTATGGCGACACTCGAGCACACACAGGTCCTCAGGAGACATGTCCTCGTGGCAGATAATGCACGGGTCCTCCATATTCAACTACCAATGAAGAGGGGACAGGAAGTGACGTAGCCGTGGCGCTTCACGACCGGATGGTGTGTGTGTGTGTGTGTGTGTGTAAGTGAGAATGTGATCGATGTCACCTGCTGGTGTTGTGTCTACGTGAACGGTAAGGAAGTCTTACTGCTTTGGAGGAGCTGCGCTGTTGATTGGACACGTTCTTCCACGGGCGGGGCGGGGGCGTGGTGGTGCTCCTGCAGCAGTCGGGGGAGGGGCTGGGACTGGGGGTCCCGCTGCTCGTCACGCCCGTCTGCGTGTGAAGCAGCCATGGTTAACCCAACGCACAGTCAGACCACTTTGACCTTTGTTTTTGCACAGTGGCGACGCTGTGAACCGTGTTAGTGCAGCGATCTGGCAGTGTTTGTTCTCCGGCTACTGTGTAATACGACCAGGATGACTGGAGAACACCAAAAACTACATTATGATGTATTTGCATGAAATATTAGTATGAAATATGTAGTATGCTTTCAAGGCAAGGACAGAAATCTTACAACTGTTTGATTAAATGCCCAACAGATGTGAGGTTAAAGGGGAATGTGTTATATATTAGACTGTGTCAGTGATAGTAACAGACAGTTTTGTGTTATATATTAGACTGTGTCAGTGATAGTAACAGACAGTTTTGTGTTATATTTGGCGAGCAGAGATTTCGAGCGCTGTAGTCTCACATTCGTGTCCTCCTGGTGGTCGAGAATGAGCTGTGCGACTCTGTTGATCACGTCCTCGTATGTCAGCATGTTGAGACTGCCGGCGTTGGCGGTGCGAACCTCCTGAATGAACTTGGCTAGGACCGACCTGGACCCAACACACCAATTTAGCAGACGGGTGTTAAAAGTTACCAATTCAACCCAGAATGCAAATCCATTTGAACTCAAACTGAACCTGAACCGACGTGCAAGTGACAGAAAGTCCAGTCTGCGGATGGGCAGATGTCGTACCTGCTGTAGTGTGGGAACATGGAACGGAGGCGATCGACGATCTTCTCGAACACACTGAGGTGCTGGTGTGGAGTCTGGGAGGCGGGCCTTGGGGCGGAGTCCCCGTGGGGGAGGGCGGCAGGGGCAGGGACGGGAGGCGAGTGGGCGGCTCTCTGGGCAGGTAGGGACTGTGGTGCGGACAGGGGCGGGGCGGGGGGCATCCGCACCGCATACAGCGCGTGTGGTTGCCCATGGTGCACTGGGAGCTGCTGAGGAACCAGCTGCTGATTGGCCGGCAAGGGCAGCAAAGCCTGGAGAACAGAGCCAATCAAAAGGTTAAAATGATAGCTAGGACACGCCCCCTTTCACCGTCTGCCCCTGCACTGCGTGGAGCCGGACCGGTCAAGGCACGTAGAGGAGACAACAAGACTGACCCAAACCCTGAGGAGAGCCACCATCTGGCAGGCAGCACCAAAGATTCTCTCTGTTTTAAGAAAAGGTCCCCACCTCAGACACTATCACTTGAATTCTGAGGTGGTGTGAAGCATTGTGTAGACTGTGGAGAAGGTCATGGGGGCTCTTTATTCTAACTTCAAATGTCAGTGCTTTCACAGGCTTTTTAATAGTGACCTAGTATTAACGCAACATGTTTAACACAGTTACGTTAAGTATAAACACCTGTGAAGTTTTGCACGACTATTTGTATTTCAACCTCGTCTGCTTTATCCCATTCCAAATATGTCTTCTTTATACATTTTTATAAACTGCAAATGTTTTAAAAAGTTTTTAAATACTTTCTTAAAAAGGATTTAAAAACAAAGGTCACCATCACATCTGGACAATGTGTATGAGAAATCGAATCAGATTATTGCTAGAATGACATAATTCGCTATGGTCCAACAAGCACACAGTTCCACCTGAAGGTGTATTTTCAGACCAGTGTCCTTTACCCATTGCGGTGGTGCAGAAAGTTGGAAAGCATGAGGAGAACAGAAGCTGTGTTTGAACAGTGAGAGTGCGGTGAGCTGCAGGCTTACAGGAACAGGAGGTGGTGGTGGAGCACAGGGTACCGAGACGGTGGGCAGAGTCTCCAGGATGGTGCCCATCTTCACCAACTCAATCTGCTCATTATACTGCGCCTATACACAAGTAGATGAACGCATTTGACTTTTAATGCAACACACACACACACACACACACTTTCCAAAGTGCTGGTTATGTCTACACGCTAGTTTGTTTTTCTTGAAGTGAGTGAGCCCTTTGGCGGGTTTTGATTCGTCAGGTTTTCCTACATAAATCATGTCACATTAATAGACTCTGCACACACCAGACCAGGGCAGTATGTTGGATTTTGAATTGGGCTGAACTGAGCGAGCCCAATAGTTAGAAGGGGCGGCTAGGACAAGAGGGAATGGGCCCAGACAGAACGACATTTAATGGCAGGAAAAAGTCTACTAGCGTCTTTCTGTATCGTTGTTGTGGAAAAACTTACACCATGTCTCATACACCATACTCCCTCCCCCCCACCCTCCTCCACCCTCACCTCCGTCCTCGTGATCTTCTCCTCAGCGTCTTGCACACATGTTCTCCAGGCCTCGATGGTGGAGTTGAGGCCTGCTGACGGATGTCTGGAACCCAGAGGGCCCATGGAGGTCACACACAAAGTCGACACGCCAAATCGTCCTCAATCATCCACACCCCTCCAGCCATTTCACTTTTAGATCCTCACAACATCCCCGTACAACTCCAGGCCCGTTTCTGGAAGCGCGTTAAGTCTGGCCATACCGTTGGTGCATATTTACATATTACACTCCCTAAGTTTTGCTCGTTGGCCTCTTTAAGAGATATTCCATATCTATGATGTCTCATCATTACAGTTCATCTGATCTGTGTGCATAACCCTTCCTAGGATGCCCTGAATGACAAGGAGACACACCTCACTGACAAGACCTGCTCCTACAGGATATACTCATCCTATATTAACGGCTTATGTGTTTGTATATGTGCGAGTGTGTTTTCTGAACTTTTTCCTGAATCATGGACACCAGTCACTGCAGCTGTGTGAGAACTCATGTTAGAACTCGGATCCATGCTGTTGCGATATAAGCTTTGGGAACACTGATCCTGTTAAAAGCACGTAATCTTTATTTTATTCATTCAGTTATCCCATTTCCTTCCCGCCAATATAGTCATAATGCAAATTACCAACCACCAACTGGCTATCACCCAACTGCCAGCAACCAACATCAGGGGTAATGCCAACCCTCACAGCCCACACAGCACTCCTACCAACCCAAACACACATGACTGTGCTATCACGAGACCCAAACCAGCGCACCACCAACTCACAGGGCAAACACTTCTCTGTTGCGCCACTGGGGGGCGCAGGTCTTGGTTAACTATAACTTGCATGCTGCAGCAGCCGTCCTGAGCGTGTTGACCCGTGTGCGGTCTTTACCTGCTCGATAGCTCCATTATGTTCAGCAGAATGGCCTTCCCGTCCGACAAGCACTTCCTCAACCCACGCAGCCCTCGCTCCTGCCTGTTACGCAGCGTACACAGCTATGTGCACACACACACACACACACACACACACACACACACACACACACACACACACACACAAATGATCTCGGTACTTTCCAACAGGTATCACATCAGAACGGCATCCTGGGGGGGGTGGGGGGGCGTTACCTGTGCTGCTCGGGAGCGTCCGGCTGCTTTGGCACAACGCTCCCCGTATCTCCTGATCTCCTCCTCCAAAGTCATCTTCTCCGCCTCACACTGGTTACTGTGTGGATATACAGTCACAGCTGAGGCTGGCGAGCAGAGTGCGCACAGCTAGGCTCGGTACCGACCAGCACCGACCAGCTCGGGCTCATCCTACTCACCTCTCTAGATGAACACGCAGCATATGAAGCTGAGATGCCCATTTTTGAGTTTTAAAGTCCAAATTTACAAAACTTTGCCAAAAATGTCAACATATATGTATTTTTTTATCAAAAAGGAGAATATATATATATACACATTAGAAGCACAGATCTTCAGGAAGCTGAGAGTATTTTTTTTTATCTCATCTCATGACATATCAGACTTGGTCACAAGATGGCAGTGTACACCAGGGAGTAACAGTACTTGCCTAATTGCAAGGAAGCAGTCCAGCTCCCTCTGAAACTCCACGTTCCTCTCCTGGATTTGCTTAGACATCCTAGACAACGTTGAATCAGACAGATCTCAGTGGTAATACCGACTGTACATAGTTTCTGACAGAAACCGCTATCATAAAGATGGTTCATCAAGGTGAAGCTTGACAAATATTACTCCATACTAGTGCAAATTAAATAGTTATAAGCTGTGAAGGCTTTTGAGTGGCCTGTAAGGTGCAGCATCTGAGGCGATATTGTGGTCGATTCGGTTGTGGCACACCACAAATGACATGACTGCTTAAACAAACTCCAGACACAACCTAATTTCTTTGTGTTTGACACAGAACTGGTTAAAAATGTCACCATGACGGAACCTTTCCAGTCAAACCCGTTCTTCTCACCTCTCCTCCAGGTCTTGTAGCTCTTTGATCTCTCCCTTCAGGGCTTTGAGTGTCTCCTGGTTTTCTCTCTTCTCCTGCTGATCTTTACGTATCTCCTCCTCGAGCTTTTGTTGGAATAAACTCAACTCTTTGGTGGTGATCTGAACAGACATGAGCAGTATGTAACAATACGTTCAAAACATAGCTAGAACTTGTCTATAACATGGAGGGCCTCCCTGAGGACGAACTCTTATACCTCTACTTTCTGATGGTTCTCCTCCACTTCTGCCTCTAGTACAGAAATTCTAACTTTTCGTTCTGACTGGAGAGTTTCATATCTTTCCAGCATCTTCTGAATTTGTTTTTCAAATGTTATGTTGTTTTTTTCTTTCTGGGTCATATCTCCCTAAAAAAACAGAGTGTGATAATGTCATTCCATGGATTAGCTTTATATTTCCAACACTCAACAAAAAAACAGTGCTGAAGACAACTGAAAGACCACACACTGTATGAACACACACTCTACCTCCACCACCTCCTCCTGAACACACACTCCACCTCCACCACCTCCTCCTCATGAACACACACTCCACCTCCACCACCCCCTCCTCATGAACACACACTCTACCTCCACCACCACCTCCTCATGAACACACACTCCACCTCCACCACCTCATGAACACACACTCCACCTCCACCACCTCATGAACACACACTCTACCTCCACCTCCTCCTGAACACACACTCTACCTCCACCACCTCCTCCTCATGAACACACACTCTACCTCCACCACCTCATGAACACACACTCTACCTCCACCTCCTCCTCATGAACACACACTCTACCTCCACCACCTCACGAACACACACTCTACCTCCACCTCCTCCTCATGAACACACACTCTACCTCCACCACCTCCTCCTCATGAACACACACTCTACCTCCACCACCTCACGAACACACACTCTACCTCCACCTCCTCCTCATGAACACACACTCTACCTCCACCTCCTCCTCATGAACACACACTCCACCTCCACCTCCTCCTCATGAACACACACTCCACCTCCACCACCTCCTCCTGAACACACACTCTACCTCCACCTCCTCCTCCTCATGAACACACACTACCTCCACCACCTCCTGAACACACACTCTACCTCCACCACCTCCTCCTCATGAACACACACTCCACCTCCACCACCTCCTCCTCATGAACACACACTCCACCTCCACCACCTCCTCCTCATGCACACACACTCCACCTCCACCACCTCCTCATGAACACACACTCTACCTCCACCACCCCCTCCTCATGAACACACACTCTACCTCCACCACCTCCTCCTCATGAACACACACACACTACCTCCACCACCTCCTCCTCATGAACACACACACTCCACCTCCACCACCACCTCCTCATGAACACACACTCTACCTCCACCTCCTCATGAACACACACTCCACCTCCACCACCACCTCCTCATGAACACACACTCCACCTCCACCTCCTCATGAACACACACTCCACCTCCACCTCCTCATGAACACACACTCCACCTCCACCTCCTCATGAACACACACTCCACCTCCACCTCCTCATGAACACACACTCCACCTCCACCTCCTCATGAACACACACTCTACCTCCACCTCCTCCTCATGAACACACACTCTACCTCCACCTCCTCCTCATGAACACACACTCTACCTCCACCACCTCCTCCTCATGAACACACACTCCACCTCCACCACCTCCTCCTCATGAACACACACACTCTACCTCCACCACCACCTCCTCATGAACACACACTCCACCTCCACCACCCCCTCCTCATGAACACACACTCCACCTCCACCACCTCCTCATGAACACACACTCTACCTCCACCACCTCCTCCTCATGAACACACACACTCTACCTCCACCACCTCCTCCTCATGAACACACACTCCACCTCCACCATCTCCTCCTCATGAACACACACTCCGCCTCCACCACCTCCTCCTCATGAACACACACTCCACCTCCACCACCTCCTCATGAACACACACTCTACCTCCACCACCTCCTCCTCATGAACACACACACACACACTACCTCCACCACCTCCTCCTCATGAACACACACTGAGGCGGTGATTATGGAGGTAATGGAGACTGTAATGTGGGGATTACATGAAAAACTCACTTTATTCTTCTCAAACAGAAAATACGGTTCTGTATTAACAGCAACATCATGACTGCCGCCTGCGGTGTCCTCTCGAGTCTGCAAAGACAGAGAAAGGAGTCGTCCCACATCCATATGCTGACGGACATCAACACAAATTCGGACGCCACTTAAAATGTGAGAGTGGGCAAAATGGCGTCTTACCTGCACATGCACTGTAACACACTCGGGTGTAGCCTCTTTAAAAACAACGGGTGGACAAAGTTCACCTGCTCCTTGCTCACTGTAGGAATTAATATCATTATCTGGACTGGGGGACGGAGGGTTAAAGATGAAGTCTTTTAAGGAGCTACTGAGCAGGTAATCAGGACAATCAATGTCTTGTAACTCCGGTTTAGATGTTTCTCTCATATCCGTATCCGCATCTTCTGGTACAAACATACAATTAAAATGAGGAGCTATGTGCGAGCCGAAAGCATAAGGGTCAGGAAGAGTGGTAGAACTTTCTGGCGGAGAGTTCTGTGGATCACAGAATTCTGGGATGTCCTCATCATCCAGAACATCGCCGTCATAACACGCGTTACAGTCACTCAGATTCAAATGCTCAGACTGGGGAAGGAACTCTTTGGCCGCAGGATTTAGGTGAGAAGGTCCTCTAGGTTCGAAATCCCCACTGCCGTAAACATCAGAGGGAGGGTTGAAGAACATGGGTGTGCCATCCAGCACAGGGTGGTGCAGGGGCGCGTCATGTGAAATTAGGATGAGGTTATCCATCACGTAGAACCGGAGCGACTCGCTGAGGAACGGCTCCAGCCCGCCAGCCGCCGAGATCTTCCGCTGAGCCTCAGGGGGGAAGTTCTCGAGCTCCCCCACCAGCAGGGGGTCCGAGGCCTCCAGAGGCCCATGCTCCTCCAGAATTTGCTCAAAGTAACTGTGGGCAAAGCAGAAGGGCAAAGTTTGAGAGGGTGCCCAGAGAAAGAGGATTTTTGCTTGTTCGGGGTTTGCCTAGGGCTCAACTAAATTCCTTAACTCAAGGTCTTTTACAAACACTTTGTTTTTCGAGCTCCAGAAGAGCGGTCCAGCCCGTCACAGAGACGTGCCAGCACCCCTCCCCTTCCTGTCCATCAGCTCCCTGACACCAGTCCCACACCCCACCACGCAGCACTGACCACACCTCGCACACACCAGTCCCACACCCCGCCACGCAGCACTGACCACACCTCGCACACACCAGTCCCACACCCCGCCACGCAGCACTGACCACACCTCGCACACACCAGTCACACACCCCGCCACGCAGCACTGACCACACCTCGCACACACCAGTCACACACCCCGCCACGCAGCACTGACCACACCTCACACACACCAGTCCCACACCCCGCCACGCAGCACTGACCACACCTCGCACACACCAGTCCCACACCCCGCCACGCAGCACACTGACCCACACCTCGCACACACCAGTCCCACACCCCGCCACGCAGCACACTGACCCACACCTCGCACACACCAGTCCCACACCCCGCCACGCAGCACACTGACCCACACCTCGCACACACCTGTCCCACACCCCGCCACGCAGCACACTGACCCACACCTCGCACACACCAGTCCCACACCCCGCCACGCAGCACACTGACCCACACCTCGCACACACCAGTCCCACACCCCGCCACGCAGCACTGACCCACACCTCGCACACACCAGTCCCACACCCTGCCACGCAGCACTGACCACACCTCGCACACACCAGTCACACACCCCGCCACGCAGCACTGACCCACACCTCGCACACACCAGTCACACACCCCACCACGCAGCACTAACCCACACCTCGCACACACCAGTCACACACCCCGCCACGCAGCACACTGACCACACCTCGCACACACCAGTCACACACCCCGCCACGCAGCACACTGACCACACCTCGCACACACCAGTCCCACACCCCGCCACGCAGCACACTGACCCACACCTCGCACACACCAGTCCCACACCCCGCCACGCAGCACACTGACCCACACCTCGCACACACCAGTCCCACACCCCGCCACGCAGCACACTGACCCACACCTCGCACACACCAGTCCCACACCCCGCCACGCAGCACACTGACCCACACCTCGCACACACCAGTCCCACACCCCGCCACGCAGCACACTGACCCACACCTCGCACACACCAGTCCCACACCCCGCCACGCAGCACACTGACCCACACCTCGCACACACCAGTCCCACACCCCACCACGCAGCACTGACCACACCTCGCACACACCAGTCACACACCCCGCCACGCAGCACTGACCACACCTCGCACACACCAGTCCCACACCCCGCCACGCAGCACTGACCACACCTCGCACACACCAGTCCCACACCCCGCCACGCAGCACTGACCACACCTCGCACACACCAGTCCCACACCCCGCCACGCAGCACTGACCACACCTCGCACACACCAGTCACACACCCCGCCACGCAGCACTGACCCACACCTCCCTCTGCCTGTTCAATCAGTAAATATGTCTATTTAATGTCATCACTTTTTTGTTTTTTCAACAAAATTAATTGTATCCCAGTATAGATATTTCATGTCAAAATGATAAAATCACTTTGAAATATGGCACCTCAACCACTGTTTTTCCCCATTAACACAGCAGTAAAATCTTTGGTAGTCAGTATGTGTGTGTGCCATTATACTGTACACACAGTGTGTGTAGTTCCCAAAACAAGAGAATCTGAGCACTTACTCATATAAACTCTCTTTGGTCGGATCTGGGTTGTTGTCCAAACATCTCTTATAGTAGTTTAAATGTTCTGGAACGACATACTGCCCTTCAAATTCCGCCACCTGATCTCTGAGATGATCTGGAACACTAAAGGGATCACTGGCATCAAGTAGCATCCTGCGGAGAGGAGGATAGGCCACGTTTAACAAGTGCAGTTTGCTCTAAACTCTGTTATCATTGAAGAAAAGAAAGAGTGAATGGATCCCCTACAATGAATCCTCTTCAGAGAAAAAATCATCTTCCTCTTCATTCCTTACGAAATCACTTATACCGGACAAAATAATAATTGGCTGAAATGCACACAAACCGAATTCAGTATGACAATACACCATGTGAATTCAGTATTCAGTAATATCTAATATCATATGTGCTTATTTTTGTTGTCGCTCACCTTTTGTTCTTTTTGCTTCTTTTTTCGATTTTTGCTTTTAGACTTATTAACTGAACTCTGAAAAACAAATCAACATTTGGTGTGAAAAGGAACGCTTTAGTTGTCAGTCCAGCGTTACCCCTCGTAAGACAGTACTCACCAAGTTGTTACCCCTCGTAAGACAGTACTCACTAAGTTGTTACCCCTCGTAAGACAGTACTCACTAAGTTGTTACCCCTCGTAAGACAGTACTCACTAAGTTGTTACCCCTCGTAAGACAGTACTCACTAAGTTGTCAATCCCCGTCTTCTTAATCACTAAACATATTGCATCTGAAAGAGAGAGGGGAAGAAGACAATCAACTCAGACAGACAGCGGGCGATGCATGCTAGTGATGTTTACTGTCCTCCACGTGTCTTTAAGCCTACCCATTTCAAAGTATTCATCGAGGATGGCGAAGCAGACAGGATATCGCTCTCGGTTCTCCTCTAGAGTCCAGATGAAGAGACGTGTTTCTTGCAGAGGGGCCTGCTTTAGGTACTCAATTATGGTGAAGCCTGTGTTGTCAAACAGCTCTGGCATGGTGCCAAACTTCTCAATCAGGACATCCTGCAACGGGGGGAAGGCCAGCAGAGAAGATAGATCCAGCTCCTCCAGGTGATCCCCATGGTGGCAGATGAACGTCTCTGCAGCTTTCAGGCCTAACACAAAGTATTCAAATATAAAACCTTATGACTAGGAAATACTATGGGAAAGATTTGGGTAGTCAGTCCTGAATCAGAATAAACTAACAGCAGTTTCTACTGTATTTATGAGGCTCCAAAAGGAACTGGGGTATCTAACAAGTCATAACATAGATGGCATGAAACCAGTTTTTCTGGCCAAGACATGATGCATATATCTCGTATTTGAATGTCGCCCAGTATTGATACGGAGATTATATTTTTTCCATTAAAACCTCCGTGGAGCTGTAGATTAGTTAGAGGGAATTTATTATGAATTTATGAATGCTTTTAGTGGTAAATCTAAATAATATAAAAAACCAAAAACTTTGTCTACAATGTATTTAGTGAAATGATATGACTTTCTCATGAGGTTCTTGGTTCTTTAGCCTTTCTGCACCCTCACCTCAGAGTCCTGTAATTTCAACTATAGTTCATGTGCATTTTTTTCCTTTGAATTCTCGGTAAGCAAGTTGAATTCATTAATAGTGAGAAAACACTAGTTCAGGGCTATTCAACTGGCGGCCCGCGGGCCAGATCCGGCCCTTTAATGAATTTGTACTGGCCAACAACAATTTACGTTCGCCACCCCCCCCCCCCCCTCCCCCGTCAACAAATTACATTCATTTCAATTTTACATACACTATGGCAGTATTGGTATAGGTCTGAAAATTGTCTGGCCCACAGGTCAGAGCTCTCTGCCAAATCTGGCCCGCAGAAAAATATAGTTGAATAGCCCTGCACTAGTTGGACTATCCTGTGCTCTACTGTGAACTAGCCCAACTGTTATCACATGACCTGCCTAAACAAACCTGACTGCGATTACATGTGCTGCAAATAACAATTACATGTGTTGCTGCAAAGCTGTGCTGTCTCAGGATGGACTTGCTATGGTGTCTGATAGGTTTCCTTAAAAATGCCTTTAACATCCAAGCAAGCACTTGTTTCTGATACTGGCCCAATTCAGATACATGATGTCGGATCAGAGCCGTATCCACTGAATAATGCCAAAAACAGCCAACCAAAGGCAGCGTCTGCTGTCAGAAGCCTTACCAGCACCGTCGAGCTGCTGGACCCAGTCGTGGAGTTTGGGTTTGAGGTTTTGGCAGCTGCTGAGGATCTGAACAAAAACTCTGGCCCAGACCCGGTTCCGTCTCTCCAGCAGGACGTCCACCAGTTCCCACAGAGCCTGTGGCTCTGCCCGGCCGTTTAGTACGCTCACTTGACCCTTGACCTCGTCCAGCTCCATCCATGGCCTCAGACCCACCAGCATGCTAGAAATACTGTGCAGTTCATCTTTAAAAAGTTCTCTATTTTCATAAATTTGATGTAAAACACAGTCCCCATATACAATGCAATTCTTGGGTGATGCTGGAAAGGCAAGAAGAGAGAAAGCGTTTTGTCAGCCACCTCCTCATTTCCTGAAGCTTTGACTTTATGTCCACATAACTCCACGTTAACTAAACTCAGAATCTCATCGGTCAATTGGTTAACAGAATCTCATTGGTCAATACCTTTAGCCGTTTCTCTACTGTCTGCCTCCTCTACTGTAATGGTCTCGTCTTCATTCAAACTCGTGTCCGCTCTCCGCTGTTTCCGCCTCAGCTTCGCATCTTCTTTAGACTTTTTAAGACTGCAGAGGTTCAGTGAAGACGGAGCCACAAGAAGGGTTAGAGGTGCGCCGCCGCTCACCACGAGAACACCCCACGCAAGACCAGAGGAACACCACCTCCAGTTCCGCTTTACCTCCACAATGACACCACCACTGACCAGCCATTTTAAAGACAGTGTAACTCGAGCACAGCTCACCTTGTACATGTCTGTCTCACTTTCAACTTTCCAGGGGCTTTGCTTTTAAGAATAGGTGCTTCAAACTGAAAGGTAGTCAACGCAAAGGTCATTAAAAACAGGATGAAAATAATACAAACTGCTTTACGTTGCTGTGCAGCTGACCCTGGAAACCTACCTCACATTTAACAAGTCCAGTAGAGCCAAATATTACAATGTGACGGATTCTACCTGTACAGTCTGGAGTAAAACATGAACCATGAAGAAAATCCTGGGAGAAAAGCACAGAGGAAAAAATATATCAGCATTTTTTAAGTACTGACTCTTGTGTCCTGAGTGCTGAGTACAGAGTTCTGACTTTCACCTTATCGTTCTTATCGGAGAATGAAGCAGCTTTGTATTTTTTCCAGCAGCTGATGTGAAACTCCACCTTGCACCTCTGACAGCACGACATTCGAATGAAGCCCTGCAGGAACAAAACAAACGAAACTCTTATTTTACACATCCACAACCGTTAGCTCACAACAACTAATAAAGACTATTTGATCACATAAACGTGGTGCCTAGAAACAGCAGCCGGACGTGCCGCCATGCCCACTTGAGACGGCCGGAGGTCATGCAGTAAGTATGTACCTTAAAGTCCGGGTCTGTGAAATAGATCTGGACAGCATGACCCAAGCAATGCTGGTGCCGGCAAATCGCGTCTGGTTTAGGTGGAAATTTGCATATCTCCATATAGGTGTGCAGTAGATCTGTTAAATACTCAGGACGCGTCTCTTCAACTGTTACTTTAGTTGTGGGCCAGGTCAGCTTTCCACATGTGATCCGTCTCTGTACCATCAACAGGGCATTGGAAAAATGTTCTAGGGCTTTGGCAAATCTGAAAAGGAGGAGAATGCTTCATGAATAAGTGTAACACACACACACACACACACACACACACACACACACACACACACACACACACACACACACACACACACACACACACATATAGATTTAGTTAAGGAGGCAGCCATTCACAACAATGGCTCTGGCACTTACCTGTTTTCTTTCAGAGACACCTTGCCCATTCCATAAAGAACCAAAGACTGAAATTTTCTGTCCTCTGAAGAGCTTAATTTTTCGAACTGCCTCTGAGCTTCTCCCAATTCCTTTACAAAAACAAATCACAGAGGAACTGCAGAATACACTTACATTTCATTACTGAATTGTCACAAACACCAGTTACAGAGCAGACTGCAGTCTGAGGTCTGCATGATGTTGGAGCTCTTTGTTACCTCAGGCTGGCCAATCTCCATCAATGCTGTGGCATAACCGTAGACCAGCAAAGCCCTGTCCAGTTCAGATATGCCCAGAGCCTAACATGGACACAAAAAGGTCATGTTGTAGTGTGTTCAACAAATGACCTACTTTAGCCAAGATACCTGTACCAAAACAAGTAAACTAAAATCTATACGACAGAGCTATGTTCTATATTATTTTATTATATATATTTTTTGCTAATATTTTGTTATTAATTTTATTTCAAAAAGACAATTAACAAGACTTGCAATAGCATTTACCTTTATTTAAGATAAGCAATATTTTGCATTGCTATATAAACATTTGACTCGACAGACTGGTATCACCTGGACAGATTTAATGCCATTTCTTTCCAAATGACATCTATAGTTGTAAGGCAATTTATAAATCATTGTTGGTGACCCTCAAACTGAACACTCTGACATTTTGTTCATTCTTTTTATCCATGTGTCTGACCCTCAGTTACAATTTCTCTATTCCTTCTGTTCCCTATTTATCTTGTACTTTTCCATTACCCCTACATCCAGTCCACTGTACCTCCTATAAATGACTTATTATTCTTAGCCAATTGTTTTAATATATTATTTCTTCTGTATTTAACTAGATGTCTTTCTTATTAAATGCTAGAACTCTTTCCTGACACGCATGTGTTGCGAATCTGTTCTCCTGTCCAGCTACGGAAAGCTGAGAGCTGAACACATTCATACTGCTGTTTATGAACCCTGGAGGCTATGATCTACGTCTAGAGGTGATTTCAAAACCCAACAGTTGTAAAATAGTGTCATGCACAGCGTCATGTGAATTCAACATAGCTGATATCCTGAGATGAACTGATATTCTTAGCAGACTGAAGTTTTACATTGTGTTGTGCATCACAACATTGAGTTTTTTTTCTTTCTTTTATTTCTCTAATATAAATTGCTGTGTGTGTGTGTGTGTGTGTGTGGGCAGAGACGACCTTGGTGCCAGTAGATTCTAGAATGCGGAGGGCGAGAGCGAAGGCCTGTTGGGCATTTCGGCTGCGCTGGTCAGAGAGCGCCGTGTAGGCATCCAGAACGGCAGCACAGAACTGTTGCTTACTCCCCACTCCAACGCCACCGCCACTCTGGGGCTGCGGGAATGCCACACCGTGCCGTCATTATGCCCACAACAAACATTTCTAGATATGATTCTAGGAGGTTTTCACAATACAGATAATTCATCTGGCTTCCCACCACTCCCTTCCTTTACTTAACTAAGGCAGGGTAGCAGCAGCGCTGAACTAGTGCTGGGAGATAAACATCGAGATTAAAACAATCAGCCCTAGTGGGACTGTGTCAAAACAATAAATAATGTCGTCTTTTGTAGCCACTGGGGCAAAAGCAAAGACCATGATGGCTTACAGATGAACTCTTTACACATATTCCCACTTTTACAACATTTGAAAGATGCAAAATAATACATAAATAAATAATAGATTCTTTTACAGGTGTATCTAAATGTTCCAGGGCATTTGTAACTTATTTATTAACTTAGTTTTGTTCTTGATGGTACAAACATCCGAGATGTTTATTGCCCTGGTGATAGTAATCACAGCATTTCATTTCATTTACAGACAACTTTACAGAAAGGTACAACTTTCACTGCTTTGGTAAGGCAGGCAAAGCATTTTTTAGATAAATGTTTGGTATATACATGTATACAAGAGTATGAGGGCTTCAAAACAAAGCTCCAACTAACCACGTAGACACAATCTCTCAGGAAGCATTAGACATGGTGTATTTGGAAAACCAAGTACACCACCTTCAAATACTGAAAACATGAAACTTCAACTTAGATGTTTGCGAGACGACAGAGACGTTTCAGAGAGGCGCTACATACCTTCTCCTGTGCAGGTGGGTGTTTACTCTTCACAGACTGTTTTTCTGGAATGCTCGGTGCCACTTTCTTAATCCTGCGTCCTGCCATTTCACTACAGCGAGATCAACACCGGTCAACAAATTACATTCGTTGGTAGGCAGACAAGCGACAAACGTTTAAAAAACAAAAAAACAAAACAAAACTTGACCAATACTCAGTCAGAATGAAAAATTAATTTAAAAATACAAGATAAAACGCCTAAAGATTAATAAAAAATGTATTCTACACTCGACATATTAACTTTTCAGGAGGGAAAAGATTATATAAACCCGAGAGTCACAGACGTGCCGAAGACCAAACAGGAGGAAATAAAACTGAAACCACACAGACAGGTTTCACACAACAGTAAAAAGAGCATATCAGTACATACTAGCAAACTGAAGTAGCGTACTTTGAACAACGACTCAACATTGAAACAAAACTGAGAAAAGGGCAGTGAAGAAAAATCTCAAACACTCCTACATTATCTTCAGCTACAACCTACATAACGCCACTTGTGTACCTTTGCAGCAAAGTTCACTTCAGACTTTAGAAAGCAAAATTTCCAAAATTATTTACATTCCAACAAAACTTCACAAATTCATAGAAAACAACTGAGTTTTAACTGTAAAGCTTTGAAGTCATACACATAGGTAAGCCACATTAACACACACTTTAGGACTGTGTTTTAAAGTAACCATTAAACTACCTTCTCGTGTCTCTGGGGTTTTTCAAGTGGTCCTTAGTCTCTGCTCCGGCCCTGTGTTTCTCTGTAAAACAGTGTTCGTTCTGTCAGACATACCCAAGGACGATGTTCTTTTGCAGTGCTGTAAATCACAGAAACCATTCCCTTCCTGAGAGCTAAACTAAATCACTCAAGTTTTCATACGTCACCTGAGGTGAATAGTGTACACTTCCAGGAACATGAGTGCTAAACAAGGCACTACGACTGCTCTCGGCCACCAGTCACTCCGGTGCTGTAATGGCTTTAGGAAAAACTGCCCTCCTTCAGCGCTTCAACAAATAGGGAAGCTATCTGACTTTTTCTGGGAGGCAACAAATAAGCCACGTGACCTCCTCAGGGCTAATATCACCCATGTCTTCACACAGGTGAGCAGTGATCGGTTGCATGATTTACTGAGCCTCCCTGTCTGTCATCACATCTACAAAACGAAACGAAATGTTTACTTTGAGTGTAACTCGCCGTATCAACACTGCGGCTTCCTGTGATGCAAGCAAGATAGCATGTAATGCATATGATACTGTGGTGTTAATCCAGTGTGCATTCAAGGGTTGCACCAAATAACAACTCCAGCAAAGCCGGCTTTCGGAATCTTTAAGAAAAATCTGGCCCATATCCGGCTCCGAGCGGATTAGAAAAGATCGAATACGATGCATCCCTGGTTTATTCAGTAGGCAGTTAGGGCAAAAGACAGTTAGTACAGTAATTGCAGGAATTATTACAGGAATTAGTACAGGAATTACACCCATACCACGTTTCAACTACAAGTTTTTCAATCATCAGTTGAAGAAGTTGCTACAAAATATAGTCTATGATCTGAAGAAATCTGAATTAGCCTTTAAAGGACTAAAGGAGTATGCATCTGGCATTCTTTAATAACTTACTCATGAAATGTACTACAAAACATGGTGTCATTCATGTGAAGCACTACTGTTACATACTACTCCGTTTACATATTTTACCCAGTAGCACCGTCTAATGGTGAACTTACTACTTGCTAACCGTGAATGAGTTAATGAGATGTAATTCAGTTCTGCAAGGTGCATCTAAAACAAACTAACTCACTACAAGCGTTTATACAAGTGCTTTGTTGCTGGCCACAAGGAGACAGGAGTAGGCACTTAAGAGTACTCGCATATAGAACAGTTTTAAGAACGAGACTTTAGACTTTAAATCATGAAAATCTGAAACATTTTCACGAAGAATCAGAAGAAACTATAAGAACAAGTCACTACGTTGGCTGGTGGAGCTGTTTTAGTGCAGAGCCAGAGTCTGTGGAGTGACGGAGCGACTTCACATAACTGATCATACACATTTGATGTAGTGCAAAAACTGCATGAACATCACATTTTAAAATATATATTTATACACATTCATGTATGCACAAACAATCAAAATCCACTTTCTTACATATTCTTACTATTTGGAAACCCCAAAAACCTACAAGGAAACTATGAAGTAGGAAAGATATGAAAGATAATTTATGGAGCAGGCAATCCTGACTCACCTGCTGATTCTGACTCCTGCTTCCTGCCGTCTGATTCCTGCTGTAATGGGAACATAATTTGCATCTAGGATTAACATTGTCTAAAGACATTTCACATGGACCTTTTCTGATTTATCAGCTACATGAGGAAGTTCTTCATAAGTTGAAAATTCATGAACCAGGAACAAGAAATACTGAATTGAGATACTGAACTGAAATACTGTAATGTAGTAATAATAATATTAATAATCTTTATTTGTATAGCACCTTTCATACATACATGCAACTCAAAAGTGCTTTACAGAGTAAATTAAAAAGGAAACATTAAAAGAAAGCAAAGAACACAAAAAGAAAATGTTAAAAGAAATTAAATATAAAAAGGAAACAAACATAATAAAGTGACAAATTCTAAAATAATAGACAACATAATGTAATAAAAAGTAAATCTTAACTAAAAGCAGATCTAAACAGGAAGGTTTTGAGACTCTTCTTGGGCCATAGTGGCTAAAAGCACCCTCGCCAATCTTTAATCGGCTTTTAGGAATCACCAGTAGATTACTGTTTGAAGACCTGAGAGACCCGACTGGAACATATCTAACCATCATTTCACTGAGGTAAAGAGGAGCAAGACCATGAAGACATTTAAAAACCATCACTCGAACCTTATAATCTATTCTAAAACTGACAGGTAACCAGTGCAGTGAGTGGAGTGCAGGTGTAATATAGTCTCTCTTTCTCCTGTGGGTCAGGACCCTTGCAGCAGCATTCTGAACTCACTATAGGTGAGAAATAGAGCTCTTTGGAAGAGCATATAGGACAGTATTACAATAATCTAGCCTTAATGTGATAAATGCATGTATGTATGTGTAAACATTTACAAGAGAGTTTTTGGTTTTAATATGCATTAGTTAGAAACCTCATCTGGCTGTCGAGGAGAGCCCAAGCGTTTCACCTAACCTAACCCTATTCAGCTCAGAAATCATTCAGTATTTCAGGAAGTGTTTCAGAGTCAGGTAAAAGGCAAAAATGCTGGATTTGTGCTGTGTTAGTAAAAATCTGTGTACATAAAGGTATATAAGTAATACCTATATGAAGCTTACAACCTTTCACTTTCCTTTGTGAATAAACTCAAAAGCGGTTACACACAAGCGGTGTATTGTTGTCACTCTACGGGTGGGAGGGGTCTCACCGTGTTCTCAACAGGGCAGGTGTCAGGTGCTTCCTCTGGGGCTGTCTGTGGGTTAATATGCTGCGACAAAGTATCGATTCCACACGCTCCCTCAGGTCTAGGGGTCAGAAGTCAAACAATGAGCCCAAACTCTTTTGGATCCAAAATAAATCTCAAAGCGAAATGAAACGAACGAATACCTTTTACTGGATCCTTTTTTTGCCTCGGTTTTCTTCGATTTTCCTTCGGCTTAAAAGGGAAAAACCACACAAATCACACAGGTATACTGACATTACAGACAAAATGCTACTCAGGTAACACTGAGCTAACAGGATTCGTGATTACACAAGATGCAGCTTCTGGCCATGAATTCACACGCCACCTCATGAAGCTAGTGCGACTGTCGTGAGGAGTGTGGACTCCACCCTCACCTCTGCAGTCATTCAGCTCTGCTATAAAGCGTTGGTGCTGCTGCTGGAGGTCCCGCATGCCCTCTGGGTCAGCGCTACAGTATCTCTGAGCCGCCACATTGGCCTCCACCGCTTTATCTTTGGCTCCCAGGAAGAACAAGGCATCACAGAAGCGATAGTGGCCCTGGGACACGTGAAGGAAAATGAGAACTACAGAAATCAAGCAGACAGCCAGAGACAAAATGGCAGGTGTGGAGGGTGGTGTTGAACAACAGAAGAGGTGGTGTACCTTCGCCCAGTCTTGCTGCAGTATAATAGCTCTTTTACCGTCACCCATTGCTTTCCTGAGTACAATTCATAACAAAGACAAAATCACCACCTGTATCTTAGCAGCTCCAAATGAGGCAAACATCAACCTTTTTTTTTAAAGAGATTCTTTTTTAAATGATGTGAATTTGGAAATTATCGGATCCAACTTACAGGTATTTCTCACATCGGATGTAGGCAAGAGCTCGGTTCCCATAAAGAAAGTGGTTGTTAGTACTGAAACACAGAATACGTTCATATTTAACAAAAGGTTAATAATTAGTGACCAAATCAGTCAAAAAGACTTTCAGAGGTCCGAGACAGACAGAGGCCAGGGCTGCCCAGAGGTGTTCCCATTACAGCGAGCTGAAAGTGTCCTCAAGCTTTGACTCAAGGTGCCGTTGGCAAATTGTATTTGTAAATAAACTAACTTTTTTATATATATATAAAAATACAGTTTTTATATTTCATTTCAGTTTCATTAAATGTTCTGCAAATGTACAGTGTCTCAAGTTTGAGAAGTTTAATTGCAAATAAGTATGACTTCCCTTTATAGTTCTGTAGTCCACGATTACATCATTCCTACGACTAATAGAAGAGCCAATACTGCAGTCATATAATATTAAGGACGTACTGGTATTTAATTGCCTTTGTGTACCACTTCACAGCCAGATCATAGCTTTTCCTCTGGAACTGTTCATTCCCCTTGTTCTTCATTTCTTCACTTTTCTGAAAAAAACCAAACAAACCAGAAAACCCCCCAGTGAATTAAACAGAAAACACAACCATAAAACTCATGGTTCACAGTTAATGTCATTAATGTAACACTTTGTGGTCAGACTCCACTCCTCAGTGAAAGCTAAGCCTAAACATTTTCATTTAAATATTTGCTTAGGATTAGAAGAATACATTATTGCAAAACTCAGGAAATCCCTGTAATTCTTCTAAGCATGTGATGCCATTAAAGATGGTTTTGCTTCTGACCTGTAAACTCCATGGCTCTGGGTCCAATATCAGCTCCCTTATCATCTTCTTCTTGCTACAGGACATCACCTGGATGTAACGGGCATCTGCAGAGAGACAAAAGCTTCGTCTGTCAAACCTGCAAGTTACCCGTTTGTTTGGTAGCCCTGGGCAACACCGACACGTTTCAGAAGAGCTTATGAGGCAGCATCTCTGCCTGGTGGTGCATTCATTCAATTACATTACATCACGGAGTGGATGGAGCCAATTAGTGAGTTGGTGTTAGGCTGGACCTTTACCAAGCAGCTCAATGTAAATACTTGGTTAGCCAAAATCTACTGACATTATGTTACGCTACTTTATTGATCCCACGACTGGGTAATTCAGTTCCCCCGGGGCCACGGTGTAAAGCACTGAGATCCCAGACTGGCCACTGCATCAAGAGAGCACCGCCGTTCACAGATTGGGGGGAGAAACATTAGGAGGAGACAAAAAAATATGACCACAGATTATTCTCGCAACAGGACAACAGTCTGTGAGCACAGAAAAAAATTCCATAGCACACACAAGCATTGATAACACAGACAGTCAAGCAGAGAGAGGCGTGATTCATCTAGACAGG
This sequence comes from Brachyhypopomus gauderio, assembly GCF_052324685.1. Taxonomy (NCBI): domain Eukaryota; kingdom Metazoa; phylum Chordata; class Actinopteri; order Gymnotiformes; family Hypopomidae; genus Brachyhypopomus; species Brachyhypopomus gauderio. The sequence goes on along the minus strand of NC_135220.1, from coordinate 17,257,101 downwards.
GGAGGGTGGAGCCAGAGGCCTGGCACATAGTTTTTGTGTCAAAGTTCACGGTGGAAGGCGAGAGCCATCTGACAGTCTCTGTGTGGGGGTAGGAGCAGGTAACCAGGACGACGACCTTCAGGGAGAATTTTGTTTGGGCGGCAATGTAGATAAACGAGAATGCAGAATTTAGCAAGGAGCCCGGCCTTGAGCACGTGAAACTGCTCTCAAGTCAGTGGTCCCCCAACTGATCCAAATTCGCATGTAGAGCAGTGAGACCCTCCATGATCAAATCCAAGCTTAACTGACAGTCACAGTCTGCATTTCGACAGCTCTACCCAACGCATCAAATTGATGTTCAAACTGACCCACTTTTATAATTTCCCAATACACAAGGGCAACGCATAATCCAAATCAGCAGAAACCCAGTGATCAAAGTTCCAAAGAGATACACGTCCTCAACATCTTCCGGGGAGAGAGGCGCAAGACACAATCCAGACCACGTCTCCCACGAGTCAAACACGTATTCAGATGAGAATGTTCCGTCCGTACATGTGGGTTCTCCCGCACCGTGACTCCTCGTGAAAAGAAAATAGTGCCAATTGCATTGAGAGACCACCTGATCAATTAGAAGGCCATGTGGGTGGAGTCTAATTCTCTTCTAAGAACATTTAAAACAGACTTTGTTCTGCCAACCACCCTGACAACATAATCTCACATAGACGCCACCCTGATGAGGGAACATCTAAGCCAACGGGCCTGAACTTTACTCACACTCGGAGAAGATGAAGCGCAGCAGATGGTAGCGCAGCTCTTTGCGACCAAGATCCAGGATTCTCCTGCTCAGGCCTGGAGGGCCACTCTCCTCAAGGTAACTCACTGCCTGAACAAGACAGTCCTCCTGCTGCAGACGCAGAGATGGAGAAACATATGGAGAATGGGCAGGGGTGATGAGAAGAATACCGCAGGTATTATATACACACACAGATTTATACACACACATACAGTACGTGTGTGTGTGTGTGTAGCAAATTTACCATTTTAAAAGAGACGCTTAATGAAATCAAATCCCTTGCTCTTCTCTCAGGATCTTTGTCTGTCAGCTATACAGGGAATCAAATATTTTAGTCACAGCTATAATGACAACAGTGTATGTACAGATGTGTGTTGGTGAGACTGTGGGCCACGTACACATAACATAAAGAGGTTTTCATGACATACTGAGGAATGTAATACGTACACATTTTTCCATAGTGTTAAGGATGACCTCGAGGATTTCAATTCTCGAGAGTCTTTTCAAACTCAAATCGTTTGAAACACTTGAGACAGACAGAAACACAAGAGAATGAGATGTAATTTACAATGTGCAGAGCGTCTTCTGTTTTTTGGCAATACCGTGCAAAACGTCAGACAACACTGTTCTAATTAAACCAAGACAACTCAGTGGCAATTCAGAGCCTTTTAAAAATAATTAGACTTAACGGTGTAATTGTGTGTTAACACTTTTATATTGGGTTTTATATCTGGTCGTTCCATTAAACTCTTTGGTTGGACAGTCGTGTTTGATTGCTCCTTTGTCCCTTGTACATTCTATGCCCATAAAAACTAGACCTTTCTAGTGTGCTACTTGATTAAACATTATTCCATATCTGTAAATTTCTTGCCCAGTGCAACTTCAGAAAAACGTATGTGTCTTCTACTCGCCCCTCCCATAGCACTCCAAAAAACCTCCAAGAACCAGTTCACATGGGCATCTTACTTTGACAGAATCACTGTTTAACGGAGAAGTGATGCACATTCACCAATTATCCGTTTAAACCTACATTTCAAGTTTTTTGCAAGTGACTAAAAATAGCTGACACACCCATGTGAATGGCTCTTCTGTTGCACCTTTGTGTTGCGTAAGCCAAGAACACATGACAAACTCACTTTGTGTCCAGGAAGCCCATGTCCACGGCCCAGGCAGTGGTGCTGTGATTTTCCTGCTGCCGGAACAGAATGTGCCACCAGAACACGGAGACGTGCAGCATGTGTCCAATAGTCCTCTTGACCTCGGGCTTCACCTTAGTCCACCGCTCGTACAGTACGTCTACATAACAGATAAACCAAACAAAAGAATACAAGGCTCATTACACGTACTCCACAATCACAAACACTCATTTAACCTACACCATCTCTCACACACACACCCATACCCCAACCACACACATATACCCCAACCACACACCCATACCCCAGAGAGAGAAAAGCTTGGACACACCTATCCTTTGTTCATTTGCATTTCATACAAAATTTATCATATTAAAAAAGAACATGTATTACAAATAAATATTAATTAATATTGACACATAATTAAATGAAATAATACATTTGTAAATATGTACACTGTTTGATTAAGTGGAATATCTTAAGGATATGAAAAACCTTCATTCAGTCAGGTGTGTCCAAAATCCTGATTGGTCCTACAATATTACACTGCTTCTAGTTTTATGCTAGACAATAACTCCATTGATATATTTAGATCATACAGAACAAAAAGAGTTGTAGGTTCTTACCAGGTGGTTCCATGTGAATGTATGGAAAGGTATTCTGGTAAATCTACAATGAAACAAGTATAGAGAACAGGAACACTTGGTTATTTCTAAAACACACAGGAAGCCAAACTCTGTGACACTCTATATGAGGATGGTAATAAAAGTTTGAATCTTTACACTTACGATTTTTGTCTTGTGTCGGACCACATGTGTCGCATCCTCGAGGTCGGAATCTTCAGACTCCAACATCGTGTACCCAAATCTACTACAATAACAGCAAATGGGAGATCATACACTGTCATGATGAAATACACCCTTGCCAGTAAACCAGTTGCGTTAGCTAGCTAACTGAAACATAACACTGTAGCCAGATCACTGACGTATTTCAGACTTACAGACTTAGGAAAGTTAGTGCTATATACATGCATAACTCGGTAACGTGCCAGGTAGCCACCCTGACCAACTCATTTTGTCTAATAAAAATGCCACGAACTAGATGGTTAACTAGCTTAGCTGGGAAGCTAGCATATGATCAGGTGATGTATGCGAAGGCTACGGCATAGCTAATATTAACATAATTAGCTAACTAACAAACTTTTTCCTTAATTGACCGTTTTGACCAATTATTGGGTCTCTCAATAAATAGCTAATGCTATTGTAGCTAGCCACACAGCTGCTGGTTACTATTAAAAATAAAGAATTCGTAGTTATTTTAGACACTGCCTACTACTTAGCTGAGTTAGATCAGTTAGCCAGATGAGTTAGATCAGTTAGCCGAGTTAATTGAGTTAGATCATTTGGTAGAGTAAGATCATTTGGTAGAGTAAGATCATTTGGTAGTTAGGTCAGTTAGTAGAGTTAGATCATTTAGTAGAGTTAGATCATTTAGTAGAGTTAGATCAGTTAGTTGAGTTAGATCAGTTAGTTGAGTTAGATCAGTTAGTTGAGTTAGATCAGTTAGTTGAGTTAGATCAGTTAGATCATTTAGTAGAGGTAGATCAGTTAGTAGAGTTAGATCAGTAGTTAGGGTTATGCAAATGCAGGAACACGATCCATTGAAACGACGGTCAGTAACATTAGCTAGCTAGCTACATGATGCCATTTTCCTTTCCAGAACTTTGAATTGTGGCTAAATACATCATAATTACATTTTTAATTAAACAAATCATACTGGTAATGACAGTTAAAATGAAATATGCAAACTCCACTAGTCACAATATGGTACCTACATATTACTCCGACTGCGAGAGGCTCGGCATAAAAGAGAATCACAAAAGCTACCCAACAAGTTCGTTCACACATATATATGTGTTAAGTCTGACGAAGTCCAAGACATCGTGCTCATCAAACTTGGTTCATCCTTATAAAATAAAGCAGACGTGTACGAACCTGTCCATATGGAGGTTAGAGGCCGAGCACTAGTTCCTCACACAGACCCGTGCACATCCACCATCGGACACGTCCAACTGAACAATAAACACGCGCGATCGCCCCCTGCCGTCCAGGCAGAAGACCACAACAAAGGGGCGTTTTTTTTTAATTAGTCACAAATAAACTAAAAACCAACAACCATGCTGTTCTCAAAACAGTCCGCAGTTCAAAATGTTAGTATTACTTTATGTAAAGCACAAACATTTCATTTTGTAATGAGGTGTAGAGGGAGGAGGTCTGGAGAGAGGGATGTAGACTGTGGTTATGGCTGTAGCTCCGGGCCCTAGATGGCGGTAAAAGCATTAGAGACCTGTGTGTACTGACAAAACGAGAGGAAGAGCCCAGAAATGGGGTTTGTTTAAAAGATTCGCAATCTAAAGAAAGCGTGTGGTTTTAACTTTACGTGAGGAGTTTGTGTTGTGGTGTACCGTATAAGGTGTTTTAAAATGTTGTACTTGATCATAAAGCAGACTAACTGTTTTCTGTTGCCAGCATTCCTAGTTAGTTAGGTTAGCTATACAGTAGTGTTAAGATACTTCCGCTGTAGCCCAAATAATCATTAATCATGGTAGAAAACTCTCCATCGCCTCTGCCAGAGAGAGCCATTTATGGATTTGTGCTTTTTCTTGGCTCACAATTTGGCTTTTGTAAGTTTTATCTTCTGTAATGTGTGGTTAACGAACTATGTAGCTTGAATATAATTAAGCACTATTTAGCTAACCTCGCTTGTGTAACCTTGTGTGTGTGTGTGTGTGTGTGTGTGCGCGCGCCACCCAGTGCTCTTTCTAGTTTGGGCATATGTTCCTGACTCCTGGCTTCACTCCGTTGGATTGACCTATTGGCCTCAGAAGTAGGTGAATCGTGATCTTTGATGGACTGTTTTCGTAGTCCTGGGAGTAGCTGTGGTGGGGCCACAACCAATAAAATTAACTTTGTGCTTTAAAATTGTAACATGCTATGTTGGCGTGGAAATTAAACATGTCAATGACCGTGTTTCCTCCAGGTATTGGGCTCTTGCCTTGCCGATTTACCTGTTGGTTGCGTTAACTGTGTGTTACGTGATGCTGTTTGGAATCAATATGATGAACACAGCTCCTCTATGTTCAGTGGACAACGTCACAGGTACTGTAGGACCCCAGAGTCTCTGGGTGTGGGAATGAGTTATGTATCTTATTGCTTTGAATCCAGTTATGTTGGAACTGTAATTTCATGCAGGGTGCCAATGAGCAGGGCACTCAACCCAAGGTTAGCCCCAAGGCTAAAGCATACCATTCCACGTCCCTTTCATTTTAAGAATAAAAACAGACTTGTACAGTACATATTAAAAATAAATAATACAATTAGTGTAAAAATGTGTATTTTTGGTGCATGAAACAAATTGAATAGTTAACTCTGAAGCCCCTAAATTCCACATAGGCCACGCATGTCCCTGTGTTAGGATATACAGATGTAATGTGAAGGAACTTAGCCGGATACTGAGGTGAGGGTGTTGTATTTTGCTTTAGTTTTATTAACAAACACAACACGCAATACGTTCTGATGGGGACAAGTCAGGACAATGACTGACAAATGACACAGACAACCTGCACGCCCATGCATGTCCACTGGTTCTCTTCTGCGTCTGGTGAGGGATCTGCCCCCTGGTGGATAAACCCTGAACCAATAACCAGGACTGGAGGGGGGAATTTCCAGGAGGAATGAAAGGACAATCTCTGCTTTCCTCCCCCGCTGCTTCCTCTTTACTGGCCAGGGCTGGAGCTGGGCTGGGAGAAGCAGTGGGACCACTGGTGCCCCAGGGAGAACTGGTGGGCAGTGGGGGAGACATCCTTTGCTAGCTCTGGCCACAAGGCCATTAGATGTCCCCCCAGAGGTGAGGCAGCTGGTCCTCCTCCTCTTAAGGAGAGTCCCTACCTAAATAATTAGGGGAGGGAACTCCAGTTCCTCTCCCCTGAGGTGTTGGCCCATGCAAGAGCTGACATCCCATTTTGGTCAGGTGTTCTGTATCGTGAGGGACAGAGCAGAATGCCCAGGTGAGAGTGTTGTTTTTTGCTTTATGGCATGGACAATACTCAAAGACTAAATGCACAAGTACAACATATAACGTTAACAAGACTAAGGACAGGTGAAATGAATAACACTTGATATGCATACATGCACAGACGCACACTAGGACGAGGGAGGAGTCACGAACTTCATTATTACCAGGTTATTCAGAGACTCAGTGAGTTAATAGCTTTTAATATTAATAGCTTTAGTCCAGATAGATAACATTTGAGATCCCTAAAATACATTTCTTTATTTTTAGGTTCCACCTTAAATTAATAATATTGTGCAAAAACCTAATTTATTTTAACTTTCCTGATTTGACAAGTGCTGAATCACACAAACCAATGTGCCTAAAAGACAGTTAGATTCTGCAGGGCAAAATGATGCAATGTTTAATCTAATCTTTGTGGAAGGTCCTTGTATTTCCCTTCATACTGATGAGTCTTAAATATTATGTCTTTGTTTACTTTGATTCCTTTTCAGATGACTTTTCTAAGAAGCGTTGTGTGGACGTAACCCAGCACGGGGCTCTACCCAGACTGCGAGATATCTCGATTAGTGAAGTCAACCGTCACTTCTACCTCTTGCACGATGGCCCCCAGGAACCCAGGGACTGAGCAGGCGAGACCAAGTTCTTGTATAGTCCGTTGTGCTTTAAAATTTCTGATCTGCATTGATCCATATAGATGGCCAGCATTCAGGATTGGTTGTCATCAATCCAGGCCTCTGGAATTTGCTGAGGTTTTAGATGCACCTTTTCCATCACTCACTCATGACAGCACAGACATTTGACTTTAAGATGAACCCTAAGCTTAAGGTAAGATAAACAGATGACCCTCAGAGAGGAGCCTTACTGCAGCACTGAGTGCAAAGTGCTGACAAACTATATAAGACGACTTCTGGCAAATCAAGAAAAAGTGTTATTTCAAGAAACATCTGAGGAACTTTGCTTGGTCAAGCGTATGGAAGCAGATTTATTCACGTACTTTTAATGCAATTATCAGTGCATGCAACCTACACTCTGACCCACTGTTAGCTGCTCCATATTACAGTTCAGGAAGTGGTGCTGTGGTAGGATATTGGTAGGATATTATGATGACTTAAGAAGTGACCTTAAATAAATGTTATTGTTTAATTTAAAAAAATGTTAAAAGTACAGTAAATGGAATATATGTGCATCGACGGGGGATACTTGTTGATCAGGGTACTTTTGATCAAATTATAATAATATATTAACTTATAGTAGTGGTGGATACTTTTATCTTTCGTTCATACTGTGTTTCATATTCCCAGACTCCTTGTCTGTCCTCATGAGGTGAAATGATGCTCAGAGTAGGTAGTGGACATAGAGGTCAGTGATAGTGTTTCACCTTCTGAACCCATCAGACTAGAAGTGAAATGGTCACCTCACTATCTGCCCCATCTCCTGGACTTCACAGAAGCTCCTCAATCAGTCTGCTCACCTCTCCTGCCCTTACCTGTCCTCTGCTGTCCTGCCTTGCTCAGGCTGTCTCCCTGTCCCCAGGTCCCCTGCAGACAGGTGAAGGGTCTGTGGCCGCCGTGGCTGCAGATAGCCAATCATAAACAAACAGAGCAGGTGTCGAGTAGCTGGCCTAGGTTTAACCTCCGTCACCTACTGCTTGGGTTTAAAACCCAGTTCCCTGAGTGGATGTGCTTCGCTACAGTAAAGACAGAATTATATATCCCCAGTGTATACTACACTCTAAAGTGTATACTACACTCTAAAATGCTGATTCAGCAGCAGCCCACAGTTCATTAGGGTAAGGAAGCCAAATGTTTCTGTTACACTAGAAGGCTCCCTGTGAGTAATAAACACAACCATTTTTAACTGTGTTCATTAACAATTCTTTTAACCATATTGGCTTCAAATTTGTTGTTCAGATTTGTACTAGCTCAGTAATGTTATTGCACCAACTTTTCTGATAGATTAAACGTAACAGTTGATAACTCTTTACTGAATGCTTGGTAAGTGGACTTCTGGGCTCTATAGTGGTTTGGTTAACACTGGACAGCAAAGTGAAATTTTTATGAGCTACAAACTAAAATAGGTAGAAGCTACGGTACTTCTATGCTGAATTCAAATCTGCTTTTAATAGTCTTAGAATTTTTATACCAGGGATTGTATTTAAGAGCAATTACCTTTTACAATAAGTAGATATTACATATTCGTATATTTCATTCAGATATTACATTCATGAATAAGGCTGTAAATCTCATGTTTTGTTGCATCATTTCTTAGTGTTTCATTTCTTCTGAAGCCCATGAAGTATTTTAATTCTGTTTCAAATGAGAAATGTATTTATTGCCCTAACTCACAATATTGCAAAAGTGACCAATGAGTTTCTGGATTGCTGTATGAGCCACATGTCCAATATGAAGAGCACACTAGGACAAGTAAAACACGAATCAGGTAGGAAAGAACTGGTGTTTATTTATTAATGAAACATAGTTTTATATCTTAGCAAAAAAATACATGTTCATGAAAACACCCCCAAAATGTATTTTACAATTCAAAGTTCCTATTAAGCCATATTTGAAACCTAATTTAACTAAACATGAATGTAACTATAATATGAATTAGTATACTGAGTAGGACTCCATTCTCTTATATGTGAATACACTTGAGTTCTGCATCACACCTGATCCTGTGATAGCAGGGTGTGATGTACTGTGTGAGTCACACTCAGGTTAAAGGTGTGTTTATGCTTTGCTTAGGTAAACAGTATCAGTGCTGCAGTGTTCCAGGAACTCGTGTGTGCCGTGTTTCCTGCAGCGTTCTCGGGTTTATATCCTCCCTCGCCAGGCCGTGCTTCCTGGGCCTTACTACCATTACCCCCTGCTCTTTCACGCGTTTGTTTCCAAAACAGCAGCCGCCCAGCCCCAGCAGAGGACACTGGCTGGACGCAAGTCTCCGACGCCAGCGAAGGACAGAAGTAACAGTTGCTTAAATTACAGCCAGTAATGACCCTTTCCTGAAAATACATCTCGGTGTAGGATTGTGCATGAGCTGTTGTGTGGGGAAACCAGCCCCCAGCAAGTTAGTATTATCCGAGTCTGTCCAAATTTGGAAGTGGGGTCCACTACTTGGATAAGGATCACTGAAAACATTTTCTCTTGCGGGGTGAGCTATAACCCAGATGGTGAGCAAGGACCATGAAAAAAGAAAAATGGCAGGAAATTTGTCCATGACACTGATCCACTGGCCTGTTTGATGCTAACAACCACTGGCAAAGTTGAAGGCATCTAGCCAGACGTTATCATGGGCCAAATGAGGCCCAGACTCCCAGTTATGGGCTGCTGGCCTCCAGTTGCTCCTCAACACTCGAGGCCTAAAGTATTGCTTCAGTTTCTTCACCATCCTCAATCTCTTCTTCAGAGCTGGAGTCGTCATTATAGAAGTGCAGCGTGGCCTGAACAGGAAAGCTGGCCAGAACAATCTTTCCCAAGTGAGACAGATACTGCTGAGTTTTTGATCTAGGCACGAACAATCTGAAGGGTACAATTAGACACATTTCTAATAAAACATGCATAAAAATAATCATTTTGCATTGAGATTTCAATCACTATGAAATTAATAAGTGCATCACTGACAGATTTAAAGCTTGTAGTATCTAAGCTTGGCCGGGCTACAGGATTACAAGATATGTACATATGTACAGTGTGTGTGTCCATACATGCACACATGAAAATCTCAACCTGCATGTTTATTAAGGTGTACACTTACCTTACTGGGTGATGAAAAGTGTGTGTGTCCTTTGAGAGCTGTCTCCTTGATCCAGTAGATGTCTTGTTTTTTTGTTTGTTTGTTTGAGAAGATAAGCAATTTTCCAATGTTACAAATGTTCAGTTACACAGTATGATATTTAGGTAACATGTGGAAACTGAGACTTTTACCATTTCCAGCTGTGTATCTCTTATAGTAAAGGTCCATGGTCTCCATAACACTGAGCAACTGTATAAAAACAAAAACCCAATATATAAACGCGAATAAATAAAAAAAGGAATTGTTTAGAGGTGTGAAGAGGTACGGTCTACTTACCCGGCCGGTTCCTGTTCGATTGGTCGTCCTGTATTCCGTCTGTTCACTTGTGTAAGTAGAGGTGAGGTCTCCGACTCTAAACTAAACGGGAGCATCTTGAATGTTCACCCGGCACGTCGGAAAGTGACCATCTGAAGTGGGCAGAAGAAAGCGGGCGTGGTGAGTTAACAGAGGCACGTGTGTGCACGACGCACACCCGAGAAGGGGCGTCACCTGTGACCCTCACGTCGCCAGCAGATATTAAATATGGAATTATGTATGCAGACACATTTAACGTACGCGTTACATCGAATGCCAAACAAATTTATCTTTTAATTATTACTATTTTAATTTTTTTACTACTAAACGTATTAAAATAAGAATAAATTTGAAAATGTTTAAGTGTAAGTCGTAAAACAAAGTTGAGTGTTGCGTCGTAACGAGTCAGTGACGTAGAGGAAGAGGTGGAGCATGTGGAGGGACAACATGGAAGTGCAAATGACAGTGGACTCTTGGGGCTTAGAGAGGCCGTAGTGGCTCTAAAACAGCGTTCCCGATGTGATAAACATGCTAATAACGTTGTGCTACGTCTACCTCTGGGTGCGCTTCCAGAAATGTTACACGGGCGTTATCCGGAGTGCGTTACATAGGCTGTGCGGGAGCCAGAGCAGCTTCGCCTTCTGTGCGCTCAGAGCGGAGGTGTCGCGCCAGAGAGGAAGAGCCCCGACTCTCCAGCAGCCTCTCAGAAAACCACACACTCCGGTTTCACAGGAGGACGCAGTCTTCCTCAAGTTGGGAAACAAGGTTCTTTACATCACCGAGCTGCAGGTGACTGGCCATGTTTAGTCTTTTTTTTTCCTTTCAAATGACGTGTGCGTGCGCGCGCGCGCGTGTATGTGCGTGCGCGTGCTCGCGCGCACTTCTCGCCACCAGGTAAATGAATGGCATAAATAATAAAAAAGAAACAACCGTTTATCCTGTTATCTTACAGCGATGCCACGCATGATAAAAACCAAAACGAATGCGTATTAATGTTTGGTGTGTTTTTAATACTCACTGTGTCGTGTTATGCCTCTTGTGTAACTGCATGCTTGTTTTATTATGTCTAGACATGTGACGACCTCAGCAAGTGGACGTTGTTGCTGGGGTCATCTCTGATTAGAGGTCATAGACTAGAGAATGTGGCCTTTATTATAGAGGCTACCGCGGAGCGTGGAGTGGACCAGTCTCCACAAAGATTCAATAAGAAAGTATGCATTTTACTGCAGATTCCCTCTACAACACAAATGCATGACTAATAATCTTATTAGCACCTTACTAAGTTCTAAGTACTTAGTACTTTTAGCAAAAAGTAAACTTTTTGCTAACAGTTGTGTGTTTTTGAAATATTGTGTGCTTTCTTCATGTCTGCTGTTTCTTGTCATCAGTTAAATAATATATTGTACAGTTGTGATTAAAAAAATGAAAGCACTAAAAATGGCTGTAAACAAACTGTTTCTAATGTCCTGGGCACCATCGCTCTACCAATTGTGTTGTGCATAGGTGCTGAGGTGGTCTGACTACTGCCTGCCCCTGGCCTGCAGTCCCGGCCAGCCGTACCGGGCAGTGGCAGAGGCCAGCGTGGAGAACTTCAGCACACTGGGAGTGGCTTTCCTGGAGGATCGGCTGCAAATGGAAAACGGCCTCATTCCAGAAAAAATAGTGTGTCAGTTCAACGTGATGTTTTTTTTGGGGGGGGGATTTGTCAGTCCCTTGATGTGGTTTTGTCTGGGCAAACATCTATGACTGCACACAAAGGCAAATCGGTTGCTCAAGAGTCGTGAGAGGCTTTTGGCGGATATTCCTGCAATTGAAGTTAGTGGTCACTGTATTATTTCTGTGTGAGTATTCACTGTGCTGTGCTTTGTCCTGTTGTGTCCTGCGTAGCGGTGTTGCTCAGGGAGTCTGCGCTGAAGGAGCTCTTTGAACAGCAGCAGGAGCAGCCCACCGTCTTCCCTGTGAGGCTCCCGGGGGAGATTGCTCCGTGCTCCGCCTCCCTGTGCCGGGAAGAGGCCAGAGACGAGCCAGAGGAGCAGAGCAGCAGCCCGCCTTCGCCGACCCGCCAGCACTCAGACTCGGACCCGTCCAGCGAAAGCAGGCCTGCTGGCGTCCTGCAGGGGGCGCTGCAGACGCCAGCCCAGCACCACCACATGGAGGGCCATCGCCACCTCCACCTGTCCAGCTGCCACGAGTGTCTGGAGCTGGAGAGCAGCACCATCCAGTCTGTGAAGTTCGCATCGGTGGAGAACATCCCCGATCTGCCCGACGATGACGGAGGAGGCGCGGATGCGGGCGGAGGTGCGGATGCGGGCGGAGGCCGGGGCTCGAACTCCTGCGGCAAACCGCCCAACGTGCTGGTGTTCACGGGGGGCTGTGACGAGCGCTACGGCCTCGTCCGCGCCCTGCTGGCTGAATGCGTAGACGTGGAGCGCTATGCCGTCTACCCTCTGCGCCCCCACCAGGCCCTGTCCGAACCCTGGATGGAGAGCGCCGCCCTGCTGGTCCTGGCTGACGACGGGCCGCTCACTCCCCAGCTACAGTTGTGTTTCCTCACCTACCTGAGCCAGGGTGGCAGGGTGCTGGGGCTCTCCTCCACCCTCTGCCCCGCCGGGCTCCGCCTGGTGCCCAGGGAGGGCCGGCGCGGCCGCCTCTGCAGGATGAGCTTCACCAAAGCCGACAGCACGGAGGTGGAGCTGAGCGTGCTGGCCGGGGACGCCACGTACGAGTGCGAGCCCCGAGACGGAGACGCCAGCGGCCAGGTGGAGGTGTGGGGCGACCTGAGGACCCAGGACCACCCGGAGAGGGACGCCGTCATCGTCAGAGTGAGTCACGGGGACGACGGAGGAGAGGCCGTGCTCTCTCAGGTACAGAAAAAACCACACACTGTCCAAATAAGTAAGCAGTGGCACAGGGTGGAATTTCATATTTTATGGCATTTTGTTACTCAAGTATATATTCACACTGCAGAACAGAGACCAGTTATATTCTTTTGGTTTTCTTTCTTTCCTTTCTCTTTCTCTCCATTCTCCCAGGTGTGTCTAGAGACAGCTCCAGACTCTGAGCAGGTACAGGGTGGGGCAGACTTCTCTGAGCTGAAAATGAGCAACGCGAGGCGCTACGAGGTCCTGACGGAGATCCTCACATCTCTGGGGCTGAGCTGCGAGCTGAGCCAGGTGCCTCCACCCAGTCCTGTGTACCTGCTCTCCACCCAGCCTGTGAGTCATGCACATTACTCATTCATTTGCAGATACATGGATAAAACCTTATGGAAATTGACAGGGTTGACATTAAAATGATCATTTATATAAAAAAATGTAAATAACATTCATATGTAAGAACTCTAGGTAAGAGGGTTTCAGGAAGTAGGAGGAAATGGTACAGGAAGTAAAGTGTTGTTCCCAGATGCTGCTTGAATATCTGTTTTAACATTTAATGTCTGTAACTGCTTTAAATATACTGTCCATTGACTCATCTAGGTTAACCAGTAAGATCACTCAGTAACATTTATGACGAAAGTGTTAAGTGATTGATTTAGTGAGTATGCCAGGATCATGTGCATCTTCAAGCCATGCAAAGTTTTTCCGGGACATCAAAAATGGCAGCCTGCTTCCTATCAGAATCAGGTTAGAGTTGTTGTAAGTCCTTTTGGGTTGCATGTGCTTGACATTTACATACAGAAAAAGCAAAATTGTTTTCCATTCGTGAACCTGTCCTCACTGGTTCCTTGCCATGACTCCATCAAAAACATTTACTTGACAATGGTGGTCTTTGGTTACAGACACGGCCTTATTTTACATCAACACACAGTACATGTTCCACAGGGAAGGCAGAGGAAAGAGGAAGTCTGATGAGAAATGGTTTTGGAGAATATGCCGATGTTGGTCACTGTGTTAGTATCACAAAGGATCAGGAGTGTTGTGTGTTCATGAAACGCTCATCTGCAGCTGGTGAGATTTTGACGTATAATCTCCAGTCCATCATCTGTTTCATCATCTCAACTTGCATGTTCCAACTACAGCGCTGCCCACTTAAACCGTTTCTGCTGCTAGAGTCCAATTTCGTCCCATTTTCCACTGTCCAATGTGGGTCACTGTTCAAAACACAAATGCTACTGGTCCATGATGCCTGAGATTCTTTAATGTGTAATGCTTTTTGAGTAACTAAATGTCATACTGTGTTGTTTTTCTAAAGAGTGTCACTGCCATGTTTGTTGTAATGGAATTTTCAGAGACATTCATAGCCGGCTTACGTGCCCGTTCAACTGTGTGTTCAACTGTCCACTAGATGGCAGCAAGTGTACATGTAATGTTTTACTAAGCTGCTGCTCCAACGCAAACCAACATGAGAAGTTTGACCAGTTCTGTTTCCTTTGTCAGTGATTCCTTTACAGTAAGAGGTTGATTTTAGTAGTCAAGGAGTTCATTAAGACTTTGCTATCGCACTGTAAATGTCATGTTTCTGAGACCTGCTTCAGTCTGGAAGCTGAGGCTGAACCTTGACCACCAGGTCCGTGTTTGGTTTGCTTGGAGATGATTTACGGCGCGATGTTTGGATGATTTCTGACAAAGTTAGTCATTTGTTCTCCCACTCGACCTCAGCTGGCCCCTTCCGTCTCACACAACGTCGAATCTCCGAGGACGTATCCTATTATTATTATTTTATTATTTTGATTGGGTTTGTTTGGGTTGAAATGTGACATTTGACCCCTGCCCTGGCCACTCTGTGTTACTACAAACAGCCTTCTGATGGCCGTGTGATTGCTTCCAGACGGAGCTGGTGCTTCCTGCAGGAGAATAGTGTGTGCTCTGTGCACCTTGCTGGGCCGAAGAGAGCGAGGACTGTGTGCGGAGGCCAGAGCCGTCTCCCTCTGCACTGGCTGGGGGACTCAGAAAAGCACACACACACACACACACACGCTGTAGACACCGCCTCGCCGTGCGTGCCGATACTTCTCGTCTGCCTCGCGCACACGTCTGTCTCTCCTGTGTCCCCCTCTCACATTCAGCCCATCCACATCGTGTTTTTATTTCTCTTCCAACGCTCGTCTTTCCTCACCGTCTCCCTCTCCGTCCCTCTTTGTCTCCGTCTGTCCCGCCACACTCTGCGCTCTGCGGTGTGCCCAGAGACCTTCGCTGGTGCCGGGCCTCACCAAAACCGCACGGGCTCAGCCATCACTACGTCACTAGTGAACACGTGTTGTATCGCGGTCTGTTTCTGTGTCTCGTTTTTTGCACGTTTATAGTACGACACCCCCTACCTCCCTGTCTCCACACAGACCCCAGGAGGTGTGTGTGTGTGTGTGTGTGTGTGTGTGTGTGTGTGTGTGTGTGTGTGTGTGTGTGTGTGTGCGCGCACGCGCGTCTGGAAGAGGATCAGCTGCTCTGGGGGTCTCCTTGTTGCTGCGGTGTGCCGTGTTGATGCAGAATGACCTTTCACCTCAGCACTGGCTGATTAGGCTATTCCCTCCTCTCCCCCAGCTCCCTGTTAACAGGCCCACAGGGACTCTATTATTGCACCTCTTTACAGTCCCACAATTGGGACGTGCCGATAAGCTCTTCTGATTGGTTAAGCACCAATATGTTCACTCATTCAGAACCTGCTAATTACAGCATCTTCCTCGCTGTGGTGTTGTTCTCAGAGCCTGGTGTCGGAGGGACGCCGGCTGGGCCAGCAGCTTCTCAGCTGTCTGATGGAAATCGAATTTTCTCCTTATGGAGGAAATTCTGTCTCTCGGCCGGAAACATGTCCGTGGAGGTCTGCCGCGCTGTTCGTCGGAATGCGTGTTTTCGTTCTGGGCTTTCTCCGAGACGCGGTCCGTGTGGGTTGTACAGGACTGTTGATCAGTATGTGGTTCGCTCAGGCTGCACCTGGAATAATTTTGAATTCATTCATCTATTCGTTGTTGTTTTATTTGCTGATGTTCAGTTTTCAAGTAAAACAAATAAATAAAAAGATTTTCACTTTCCACCACACACACACACACACACACACACACACACACACACACACACTGAATCCGCCCTGCATCACATGAAGCTCAGAAGGTGATAGTGTGTGGTGGTGTGTGTTCTGCCTTCACAATGAATCTTCTGAAATTCAGCTTTCCTTTCTTTTTTCTTTTCTTTCTTGTTTCCATTTTTTCCTGATTTGTTTTTTACACTTTATTTAAATCTAGTTCCTTTTAAACCTTATAAATCTGAGCAGCGTGTCAGCCTGTACTTTCCAATGTTAGCACATTGGATTTCCTTGATTTAAATTCCATTTTGATGCAAAGTGTTTTTCTGCATTAGTCACATTAATTGTGATTGATTTAAATTTAAGATGTTTTACTCAACATGCGGACTGTTTCTATGGCAACAGGACATGGACGTCTACCGCTGCAATCACATGATTACAGATACATATCAAATGAAGCCCTTCTGCTGATTGAGTACATCCCCCCAGGAGCAGCGAGTGTCTTTATCTTATGCGGTTTGTCACTAATATAAGTGAATTTGTCCAAAGAAAATCCCTGAAGTGACTGTAGTGTATGGCTGCACTGGGTAACCGAGTTCGAACACAGGCTCGTGTTACAAGCGAAACTTGGCTTCTCGGGGGAGAAAGTTACAACATAGCCAGTGGGTTCACTAATTGATTAGCCATGCCTGTTGTCCACTTAAAGAGGCCGCAGACCGTAAAGCCGATCAGACGTGTGGATCGTCCAGGTTGCCGTAAATAGTACAAAACATTTTGATGAAATTACCTGTCCTCTACCAGAGCTGTCTGTTCATCACTAGCTGATAATCCGGTTCATTAATCAGCAGCTGATTAACAAATAGTTTTAACGCCCCCTATGGAATTCATTTAACACTGTCAGAATTCATTAAGCGTCACAGTGAAGAATCGTTACAGCGAACAGGCTGCTTGGGGGTAAAAACAAAAGGGTTGTAATTGTACTCTCTAACACATACAGTAAGCCTTTTTTTTAACCATGTCATCTGGTGTGTGACCGGTCCGCGAGCAACCACGGCCATGGTCCTGCCTCAATTATTAGGAAAGCTGCTATACAAATAAAGCTCTATTGAAATAAAGTTCTATTCAAATAAAGCTCGACAGGAATAAAATCCGTTTATTGTTAGAACAGATGTTACCACAGGGCATCAGAAAGATGTAGGTGGGTAAAGAGCCAACTCCCCCCCCAGGAGAAAGACGCTTCAGTCGGAGCGTAGACGGACGAGGGGCCCCCGCGCGGACATTCTCCGTCCCGGGGTTCTCACGCCGTTCCCACCGTGTGTCCCTACAGGAGCTGAGGAGTGCGTTTGAGCACTGGCTGCGTGGGAATGTGGATGACAAGGGTGCAGTAATCGGCTCCGGTGGAGTCCTCAGGGTGGTGTGGGGCCCCGGGGACGAGGTCCTGCCGGCTGAGGGGGAGTTGGCCCTGCACCTCCAGGCCCCTGAGAGCCTCTCCGAGCACTTCTGCATGCAGACCTACAGCCGGCACCTGCGGAGCCAGAGGCTGGGACACACCCTGCTGTACGCCGACGTCACCACGACCACCATGGACCTTCTGGAAGGGTAGGTGTCCTCCAAGAAGGAGCCCGTTTCACCATGCGACAGTAGTAGCTGTGTGGATACGGATATGTGCACACACTACGGTGCTTTATTTTCCTATATTTGTATGTTTTGTTTGTTTTAAAATGTGATTATTGTTATTACATATTTTATATATTGTTATTATTGTCTAATGGACACATGAAAAACAAAGTTGTTTTGTGGAAAAAAATCCACTTGAAGTCCAAGTGAAATCCAGTCTGTTCATACACACCCAGGATCAGTCCACCTTTCCCCTTTCATCTCCTAATCCTAATGAGCGAGAGCACCCAGGTCTGATCTGGGATCAGCCCGACGGGGTCCGCAGAGGTGGCGGCGTCGGTGACGGGAGGCCTGTGGCGGACCTGCTGGGGCGGTGTGGTCTGGGGGGGGGGGGGGGGGGGGGTGATCAGAGATCTGAGCTGGAACTCATTTAATGGCTGAGTGAGCTCACCGCAGTAGGGCCGTCCGAACCTAATGGAGCCCTTTGTCTGCGGCTACTCCTGCACGCCGGGGACTGGCCGCTCGACAGGCGGGGACGGCCCCACAGGTGGCAGCCATTACAGCTGTCATAAAGTTTGAAAAATGGATTCTGGAGCGCGGCTGAAGTGATTGGAAGTGACAGTGTTGTCATTAGGGTCGTAAGGTACTGAAAAAAGCACCAAGCTGGGGGGGGGGGGGGGGGGGGGGGGTAGTAGGTGGGGGGGGGGGGGGGGGGCAGCTACAGTTTGATTTCTCCTGGCTTGATTATGAGAGTAATTTCCCAGATGGCCTCTGTTACAGTCTGATTAAGTAGTTATTATTCTTTTCCTACATCTCCTCCTCTTTTGTGGTTTATGCTGCTCTGAATGTGTCTGTGTGGTATATTACAGACAAAATGTCTCCTCCAAAGCACGCGGTCCTGACTGCCTCACTGTGCCCAGTACAGCAGACCATCGCTTTCAGGTTTTCTCAAAGCGTCGTAGCAAATTCAATGATAGTTTATTCTGAGTCTGTACGGGTCAGCGTGGGTGAATGGTTGGGGTTCTAAAGGCCGTTTGGTCAAGAGACGGTCAGGCTGTGTCATGTCCACGTACCACATCTCTGGACTAGGGTCAATCTTTTCATTCATGTTTTTACTTTGAAGTGCTGATTAAATTCATACAAAATGAAATTATTCCAGTTCAGGAAGTAAAGGAAAGTCTTGGGTTGATGGCAAGAGATAAAAAAAACTCATCCCTTATTCCCCTTTTCTCTCTCTCTCTCTCTCTCTCTCTCTCTCTCTCTCTCAGGGGATAAAGAAAGCTATCGTGGGCCGGGTAATAACCCAGGGCTGAGTTTTTGCTGGCTATGTGCTGCTCAGAGAACTCTGTCTTGTCGCTAAAGACGCTTTTATTGACAACTGAGCTGAAAAGGGGGATGCTGTGTGAGAGTGGGGGCATGGTGTGTGTGTGTGTGTGTGTGTGTGTGTGTGTGTGTGTGTGTGTGTGTGTGTGTGTGTGTGTGTGTGTGTGTGTGTGTGTGTGTGTGTGAGAGGGAGCACAGCATGTTTGGCCAGAGTATTAGTGCTTTGTTTGACCAGCACAGACTAATAATAAGCAGTGTGAGAGACAGGCCAGTGTTCTCACAAGGTCACAACTGGGCCAGAATCCCAATGCCCCTTGGAGCATAGGGCCAGGACCCCACTCAGCAGGTCTATCAGAACCTCTATCAGAACCCCTCCCCGCGGGTCTATCAGAACCCCTCCCCTTGCAGGTCTATCAGAACCCCTCCCTGTGGGTCTATCAGAACCTCTATCAGAACCCCGCCCCACGGGTCTATCAGAACCCCTCCCTGCAGGTCTATCAGAACCCCTCCCCGCAGGTCTAGCCTCTTCCACTACCTCCTCTTACCAGCTCAAGCAGAAGTGACTTCTTCACCTTACTGGAGTCTCTGTCATCATTATGATGGTCTAAGGCGTTTCATTGGAAAAGCTTCTTGTCTTCTGTGAGCCATGTGCAAGGTTCCTGTGGTCAGAGGTGACTGTGTGTGGCTGTTTGGGTCAGGTGGACACCATCAGTCTGTTCGGTCCAGGTTAACTGCACCTGGCCCTTGACTGTGGGAGGGGCTTATGTGTTAAGCAGAAAGGAACAGTCATTCAGCATCCATCTGCACACACATTGTTGTAAATCTGATACTTGTGCCCAGAGCTATCCTCTGTCCTCTCTCTCTCTCTCTCTCTCTCTCTCTCTCTCTCTCCTCTCTCTCTCTCTCTCTCTCTCTCTCTCTCCCTCTCTCTCTCTCATATTTTCCATTTGTCTGGAGAGAAGGCGATGCAAAGAAAGTTTCCTTTGACATATTCAGTTTAAGGCAACGCAGTCACCGAAGGTTCATGTTATACTGGAGATTTGATATGTTTAACCACATAACGGTACATAATCATTTAGTTCCTCTACAGATTACTGGTTTCTTGGCTGGTAAATTGATGTAGGTTTCACAAGGTCCCCTGCAGTGTTTCTCTGTCGGATGGATGTATTTTAGTGGATGAAACATAACCAGGCTGGTCAGACACCTTCCTCCTCCGTTCTCAGTAATTAAAGAACAGCAGTACACACACACACACACACACTCACACACTCACTCACTCACTCACACACACACACACACACACACACACACACACACGTCGCTGACAGAGGTGCTGCTGTCAACCCTCCTTGCTGTAATCAGCGCTTGTTTTAACAGCGAATCCAAAATCCAAACGGACACTGTGTGGAATTAGACACCGTTTCCTGTGAAAAACACCGACTCCGTGTCAGAAGTGTGTGTGGGGGAGTAAAAAAACGGGAAAAGATCGCAGTTACTAAAGCAGCAGGTTTGTACATAAAGCAAAAGTGGGTCCAATTGACCTTGCATGCTCCTCCGCCAATTATTTGAAATTGTAAGCAGATGCCATGGGTCCTTATTCCATATTCCCATCTGGCACAGGGCAGAGGAATAAGAGTTTACATCTCCACCGAGTGGAGGAAGGTTCGGAGGATGGGCTCAGGCCCGGAGCAGAGGGGGGTCTCTCTCTCACACTCACACACATCATGTGGAAATGTTTGTATATTCAGAATTTGGCACATTAAGCAATATGTGGCGATAATAATTGCAAGCATGAAAAAAAGTTGGTCCACTACAAAAAAAATAAAATGAAGCACGAAAAAAAAAGCAAAAATAAAGCAAAACCTCATGAGCTTCAAGGGCTTCTTTGTCCTGGGCACTGGTGTCACTGCTGAATCAGGTGTTTAGGCTGTCAACTGTGTGTGTGTGTGTGTGTGTGAGTGTGTGTGTGTGTGTGTGTGTGAGAGCTGTATTCTGCTTGCTTCAGTAATGGAGAATAGTTTTGATTGATCAGCTCCTGGCTGATGTTTGAAAATGATAATTTTGCACTGCTCTTTGGGAAACAGGATTATTCCAATTAATCACCTTTACAGATTAGTGCTCTTGTATTGATCATCACATTTATTCTTGCCATTGATCAATACTAATGTCCTTATGCTAACTGGAGAAAATCCACTTTTAAAGGTGCGCATTAATACTGGTGATCGTCTAGAACACGCCTTTTCCGTTTGACCCTGCTCTTCTGCAGAAGACACTTGTCCAGTCAGATGTTTGGGGTTTCTTTTGTACTTGTAACCCAGAAAAGGTGTCGCAACATTTTATGAATGATTCTCTTGGGCTTTCAGGTCTTTGGTGGTGGTGGTGGTGGTTGCTAAGTTCAGTAGGTTCGCGCGTTCTTATGGTTTCGTGGGCGGCGTTCTGCACAGAAGCCGCGTGGGTTCTGTCCTGTGCCGTCTTGATTGGAGGCGGTACTGGGGAGCGTCTTCATCTGGGCTGTTTGATACAGAGTGGAAGAATAAGCGCGGTTGTAGCAGGCGCAGAGAGCTGGCTTGCCAAATCCCGCTTTTGTCTAAGTGTGTGTGTGTCCCTCTGCCTTCTCTGATTGTGGCAGTGTGTTCTCTGGTGTGTGTGTGTGTGTGTGTGTGTGTGTGGTTAAGTGAGCCTTTAGGCTCAACTGCCTGTGATCTGCACTCTCAAACACACACACACGCACACAGAAGGAGGTCTCGCTGGTGAAATCTTTGTTCCTCTCCTTCCGAGGTGTTCTCTTCCTTTCAGCCCTTTGTGTCCCTGTGCAACGTGGGGCGTGTAATCAGGCGCACTACAGCGACGCTCGCCCCTCCGCACAGTCCCACAGTTCCTGAGTGTTGCCTGCTGCTCTTTCACCGGTGGTTCCTCTGCCCGGACTGGACCAGGACTCACGCAGGGCTCCACTCCCAGCTCCGCTCGAGTCCTCTCGTCCCGGCCCCCCAGACTTCGCCGTTCAGCCGGATCCTTTTCCAGCTCGCGGAGCCGAACCTCCACTCCTGGATCAACAACATTTCCAATGGGGGGGTGCTCGAGGGTGTTGCACGCTGCTTGAATTCGCATCAGTATGACTTTCATGGTGCTTCCCGACCTAGTGAAATGCATAGTCCTTTACATCCTACAGGCCACGACTGACCTCCCTGGAACATCCCCGGGAGTCTCGGCCCACTTGGCCCTGGACACGGTCTTGCTGTTCACTTTTCGTTCGGGCGGCAGCCGAGTGACTGTCTCTCGACGGTCGAGGCTGTTCCGGTGCCAGACCGTCCACCCCTCTGCCCGTCTCCGCTTCCCAGCACTCGGCCCTGGGCGCAGCAGGTCAGAGCCGGGCCCGCTGGGACGGGACCGCGGGCCCCGGGAGGATTACAGCAGCGCTTTTATGTCCCCTGCCAAAAGAGAGAGGCAGAGTGTCTGGAAGGCCAGGGTTTGATGGGCTCCTCGTGCAGCGCTCCGTGGCCCGTCGGGGCCCGCCGGGCCCTCTCTAATCGCTAATTGCGAGCCCTTTTTCCTCCCTTGTTGCAGCTCCCTTTTGTGGTGGTTATTGGGAATTTTTCTAATGCATTTTGGGTTCCTGGGCCACGGACGACCCCTGAGCCGCTCGCTGGATGTGCTTTCAAAATGAGATTAACTTTGGAAGAATGCGCTGCTCACAGCTCACAGACTTGAGCTCTGTCTGATAATAGATCGGTCCACTTCAGCACATCACACCCCCGGATAGGCCCGCACACCCCATCCCCCGCCCGCTCCCAGGGCTCTTATTGAGGGCGCCTCTCTGAGCCTGTAAGAGCATTACTCTGTTTAGGAAAGAGATGTTTGGGCTGATCCGAGCCTGATCTCATATTTGTGTAGCAGAAATTAATTTGCCGCTGCTTTGCATGCTAATCTCGCAAGATTGATTTCAACCGGACAAAGAATGAGAAGGAGAGCTGGGAAGGCGGAGAGAGTCGCCAGCCCTCATGGAGTGACCAGCCCTCGTGGGGTGACCGGCCCTCGTGGGGTGACCGGCCCTCGTGGGGTGACTGGCCCTCGTGGAGTGACCAGCCCTCGTGGGGTGACCGGCCCTCGTGGAGTGACCAGCCCTCGTGGGGTGACCGGCCCTCGTGGAGTGACCGGCCCTCGTGGGGTGACCGGCCCTCGTGGAGTGACCAGCCCTCTCTTTTCTTGCTATTTCTTGCTCATAGCTGAAAAATCAAGCTTAATGTTGCTCAAACAGTTTGCACAATAAAGGGCTTAGCAACTTCAAATTTGTTTAAACAAACAAGTTTAATCAAACATAAATAAATGTGTTTTTTCCTCTGAAGTAAGTTATTTAATATGCATGTTTTTTGGTTATTTTATTTTATTTTTTTTACTTGAACACAGTTTATTCCCCTTCCCCTTGTAATAGGTATTCATTGCTGCATGCATTTATTCATTCACACACAATTGCTGGCATCGCACGCACGCACGCTTGCTCACACGTGTGTGCTGTATCGCACCTTCCCTTAGGTGTGCTCGATTTAGCAGGAGCGTGTAGCACGGCGGCGGTGGCCGAGGGGTCGCGCCTGGCTCTCCTCGCCCTGTTAGCCGCTGATGTTCTTATTAAAAGTTCATTTGTGGGGCTGAAGGAGCGTGAAGCGTCGCGCCGGCCTCCCGGACGCCCTCGTCCCCTCTTGATTCGTAAAGCAGTGGCGCTCGGCACGATCCGCGCGCGGGGTTCTCTGGTGCTCCTGCCAAACAGCGCAAGCGCCCAATTATCCGCCCGCTCGCCTAAACGGCCTCCACCGTCTGGGGTCAGGATCCTGCCGGCTGTGCCCCGCTCCCAGACGCCGGAGCTGCCTCTCTGCCGCCCGTCTGTCTGTCTGTCTGTCTGTCTGTCTGGTTTTCTTTGTCTTTCTCAACCATGTCTTTTAACCAAATACACAAAACCGGACTCTATTTAAACAGCATTTAAAAAAGGAAAAGAAAAAAACAAACGTCTTTTTAAAATGATCCACGGCGTCACATGCTTCTCCTAAAACAATTTTACTGTCCCATCTGAATATTGGAGAAGCCTCAGTTAATAAAGTGTTCACAACATGTAGCGTGCTTTCTTTTCCCAGTGGATATTCAGAGACACGCATCATTTTTCGGGGATGGAGTCCTGTGCCGGCAGAGGCTGACGTAGCTGCTCCAGCCGCCCACGTTCTGGGAGCCGTTCTTGTGACGGCATGTGGCGGCAGTTTCTCGGCTGCTTGGCCGTGTCCGTTTCAAGCCACCTACATCTGGGCAGAGGAATTCCTACAAAGTCTACGAATTAGCATTCGTTTCCTGCCCCTCCCTGTTCTGCTGCCTCATTTGCATGTCTCTTGGATTGCTGTTTGTGATGACGGGTGAACGCGGTAATGCTCGGAGGGGCAGTTCCAGACGCCGGCCCTCTGCTGTTCCGGCCCGCCGATCTGTTCATTTCCTCTTAAGAGCTGACGTTTTCTCTCCAGAAGCAGACTGCTTTGTGTGGCTGGCTGTATTTTCTGTGGGCCTGACGTTGGGAAAGTGGAGTTTAGCCCAGAGCTTTGGTTTCAGAGGTGTTGCTTCTCTGTGTAGTTCCTTTTCATTCCACACAGATGAAGATCTGTAATAGAGATGCTGTCCCAGCCTGCTGTTGATGTCGATTGTTTGGCCTGGGAATTTAGCGGATTACCAGAGCCCAGTTTGAAGTCTCCCTCTACAACTCTGTCTCTTTGCATCAGAAAGGCCGGTGTTGCTGTTCTGGGTAGCGGCCTCCCTGGCCGGGGAGATTGAGGCTCTCTCCAGTTAAGCTCTTGTGTAAATTTATTTTCTGTAAATGACAGATTGCACCAAGATTCCCTCCAGATTCCCGAGAATGTAACATCCAGCTGCCCTGGAAGGAGGCAAAGTTCTTTTGATTGGAACGAACGACTCGAGAAACGGCTGCTTAGACATCACAAATATCGCTGCCATGAGTTGTGGCGGATTTTTTTTTCAAATTCACATTTTACAGAACATTAATGTTGTAGCTCTGGATGATCCTTTAGGCCCCTTTCCAGTCTGCTGGGAGACCCCGTTCACAGTGCCCTCTCTGGGACGTGAAGACTGGGGGGGGGGGGCTACGTTCCGCTTTAAGGAGTCTGGCCGGCTGCTCGAGCAAACGTCTGTGTGGGTGAAAAGTTTTTAAGTCGGGTGCTTAGCATAGTTTTCCCAACAGTGTGGCCATTTGTTTAAAAAGACGATGGTTTTAGACCTTATGGTCACACAGATTAATGGGCCGTTTCTCTCCATGCAGACGGTGAAGAGTGTGGAAAGCACTTCTGTAGTGGGTCAGAGGAAGGATGGGAAACCAGTCAACACCTTTGCTCTTAGTCACAGTTAATATGTAGCCCTGAGTGAGGAAAGGTGTCTGCTCGAATGGCACTCACCCTGAGCTGATGTTTAATAGATATTAACTCAGAACAAATAGCCAACATTCTCTGCTTTGAGGCAGAAGGGAGGTGTTGTAGCAATATATGTTAGTTTTATATATATATATATATATATATATATATATATATATATATATATATATATAGAGTGATATGTTTGGATGATTAATTTAAAGCAGTCTTTTGTGCATTTTGATCTGTTTTACTTTTAAGCTGATGATTATTGTAATTAGCAGGCTGCTTCCCTCCCCATCGACTGTGTGTCTGATACATCGCTGCATCTGGCAGTGTGATTATCTGTTTGTTCAGTAGTTAGAGTGTGATTGACACCTGAGTGTCACCTTGCTGTGTGGCCAGGGGAAGTGTGTGTGTGTGTGTGTGTGTGTGTGTGTGTGTGAGTGACATGAGGTCAAGTGGATGCTTGTTTGCTTTGGTGGGGGTGTTATTTGATGGGAGCATTGGGGTAGAAACGCTGTGATAGGGGTCAAAGTTCAGTTAAAGTCCAGCGGGTTGAGAGGCCGGCCGAGTCTCTCCACAGCAGCGAGAGTAAAGGGTGAGGTGCACGTGACCTCCGTGTTGTTACTTTCCTGTGTCTTTTTATGTTTCTGCTTTGTGTGCATTTATGACATACGATGATATATAATGTTTTGCTATGCTAATGAACCGTGTTGTCAGATGAGCGTTGCTGATGTGATTCTCTGTTCTCAACAGGATGATGATGCAGTTACCAAGGGATATGGGGCTAATCGCCGTGGCAGCCCGGCAAACTAAGGGCAAAGGTTAGCAGTGACTCTTCTCCCTTACTGCACCTTTAACACACACACACACACACACACACACACACACACACACACAGAGCGCTCCACTACCACTCCTTGTGGCCACAACTGGAGTGTGGTGGTCATGTGAGTGTGTGTGTGTGTGTGTGTGTGGTAGGGCGTGGTGGGAACGCGTGGTTGAGTCCCCTGGGCTGTGCCATGTTCACGCTGCACCTGCAGGTGGAGGTGAGCTCCACCCTCGGACAGAGGATCCCCTTCCTGCAGCACCTCGCTGCCCTTGCCATGGTGGAAGCAGTGCGCACGCTGCCTGGTTATGAGGTATACACACACACACACACACACACACACACACACACACACGCACACACGCACGCACGCACGCACACACACACACACGCACGCACACACGCACGCACGCACGCACGCACACGCACGCACGCACGCACACGCACGCACGCACACACACACGCACACGCACACACACACACACACGCACACGCACACGCACACGCACACACACACGCACACGCACACGCGCGCACACGCACACGCACACGCACACACACACGCACACACACACACCTAGTGAAACCTGTGGCCCCCAGAAAGCCAGAAGGTCGCATAAGCAGGTGCTGCTGTCTATTTTACTAATCAGTCATGTCACAGTCAAACATAGCACAACGCATGAGTTCTTGCAGTGGCATACACACACACACACACACACACACACACACAGGCAGGAGATGTGAGGGTGTGTACATACGGGGTGTTTGATTGGAGCCACACACAAGTCATGTATTTCTCTGCCACTGTGCCACTGAAGCATGTCGAGTGTGTGTGTGTGTGTGTGTGTGTGTGCGTGTGTGTGCGCTTGTGTGGACTGATTATGTATGGTCCCACGATGTAGGAAGTATTATGGGATGTGGTATGAATAAGTGACAGTGTTTGAGTTTTTTGAGTGTTTGAGTTTCCCTCCTCACAGAAATGAGAAGCAGATCGCTTCAGGCGTTTTATTGAATGATCTGTTCACGAGAGTCTCACTATTAATATATATATTTGTAATTCTGTAATTTGTAAAAAAAATATTTTGTAATATTTTTGTAATAAAAAAACTTTTAGTATTAAAACAATTACTGTAATGTTTTATTATTTTTTTTGCTGGTGCTAAATAAGTTTGTAATCATTGTAGGAAGTTTTCAGTGATGGTGGTACTAAATGTTCCGTGTGTTTGTGTGTGTGTGCATGCGCGCGTGTCCTGATGATACTCGTGTGTGTGTGTGTGTGTGTGTGTGTGTGTGTGTGTGTGTGTGTGTGTGTGTGTGTGTGTGTGTGTGTGTGCGTGTGTGTGTGTTTTGATGATACACTTGGGTTCACGTGTTTTGCTGTGGCTGCATGCTTGTCCTGACGGTATCCGAGTCTTCACATATGCAGACCAGACACAATGTGGCAAACCCATGTTGAACTGCTTTATGTTCTATAATACTGCTGTGTTTTCTCTTTAGGATATTGACCTGAGACTTAAGTGGCCCAATGACATTTACTATAGTAACTTAATGAAGCTCGGCGGGATCCTGGTCAACTCGACTGTGATGGGTTCCACCTTTCATCTCCTCATCGGTAACGGTCTAATGACCCTGCAAATGATTAACACTGAAACCTAAAATCAAATCATGATATTTATCATTTAAATAGCACCATTTGATATGATCTCTGCTCCACCTTCTCCATCCCCACCGCGGAGGTTGTGGGTTGAACGTGAGCAACAGCAACCCCACCATCTGCGTCAACGACCTGGTTGCACAGCAGAACCGTGAGCGTGGGTGTGGCCTGGAGCCGCTCAGCCCCGCCCAGCTGATCGCCCGTGCCGTCACCCTGCTGGAGACCCTCGTCACCCAGTTCCAGCTGCAGGGGCCCCAGGCTGCTCTGCCCCTCTACTACGAGCGCTGGATACATGGGTGAGTGCCTCTCACCCCCCCCCTGGACTTTCTTATGCCCTACTCTCTTCTTTGTTTACTGTCGTAGCTCTAAATATGCCATATTTATGTGTGTGTGTTTGTGTGTGTGTGTGTGTGTGTGTGTGTGTGTGTGTGTGTGTGTGTGTGTGTGTTGCTGTAATCCTGTAGCGGGACACAGGTGCGGTTGTGGAGTGAGGACGGACCTGTGGCGGACGTAGTGGGACTGGACGATCACGGCTTCCTGCAAGTGAACTCTCGTGAGCTCGGCC
This sequence comes from Brachyhypopomus gauderio, assembly GCF_052324685.1. NCBI lineage: Eukaryota > Metazoa > Chordata > Actinopteri > Gymnotiformes > Hypopomidae > Brachyhypopomus > Brachyhypopomus gauderio. The sequence continues at coordinate 17,228,695 of NC_135220.1, read as the reverse complement.
TGGTCTCCGTCCAGCCAGACGGAAACTCCTTCGACATGATGCGGAACCTGGTCGTCACCAAGCACTAGAGCCACTGCTTTGACATGCACGAGCAAACACTTGGGTTCTACTCCACTCCAACCCGCACACGTGAACAGTTCCGGACACAACACCACCAAGTGATATAAACTACAGGCATAAACTACAGGCATAAACTACAGGCATAGATCCCTCTCAGTAATCGTATAGATTTTGCATTCCAAGACTCTAAATCAGCTTTGTTTCAGCAAACGTCTAAACCTGCTGAAAATAGTTTTAAGGCACCAGCTTTATTTTGAGCCCTTAATGTTCTGTAGCGTCCTGCTGCTCCACTGTGCTGTGGAGGGCTGTCTAAGACGGCCTTGGGCAATTTGGTGCTGTTTAAATGAATTGATTTTGAATTTGGATATTTAGTGTTCCGGGATTTAGGAAAGGTCTTAACCTCAGTTAACCCGAGTAGGCCAATGGTATTGAATTGTTTTTGTAAATCTATTTTTGTTTGTTTTTGTTTTTTAAACATACCTGGAGAAAAATGTAAGCAATGTATATTATTAAAGTGTATCTAGTAAAGTTTTTTTTCTGCCTCTTAAAATGAATATAGATTTAAAAGATTTGGGGAGAATGTAATATGTAGTCCAGCACATTAGCTAAATTATCAGGAATGCTGTTTTCACTCTGCTCTATAGGTTCTGATTTTTTAAGTTTTAGTTGAATGTTTTATTTCTATTAATAAAAGTTCAGCTTGTTAAAAACATGTGTAGCAGTACTTTATCTGCCGTTAACACCACATGGTGACCCAAAGATGCAGGTAAGCTCTGAAAACATCATTCACAGCAAAAAAGACAACAGTTATGAACAAACACACGGTTGGTTCATTGTCATCTTAGCAAATCTTAATGTTTTATTTTAAAACTTTTTTTAACCTTTTAAGTTTCAAAAGCAAACTATGTGCTTAACTAATTAAAGTCTTGTACAAGGTTTTACACACCATGGTTTTACGAACCATGGTAAAATTATATTTTAAGCATTAAGATTTCATTGGTCAGATGTAGTTTTGTGAATATTCAAAGGCGGTTTCTAACTAGACATGCACGTGAAACAGCTCGATGTTTCTGAGATGCTGCAGAGACTGCTATGTCTGCATGTCTAATGATTTCTTATTAGATTTAGAGGTGATTTGTATATTTTATCTGTTTACAAACCAGTAACTTTATATTTCACAATGCACAGTTTGTATACTGATGAGCTATTTCATCTGTGGTGTACTACAGTACTGCTTTAAGTTCAAATAAAAATACATTTTAAACTGCATCTTCTGGTGGACGTAATAGTAGTAGTAAAAAAATGAGTTAAAGAACAACAAGGAAAGGGTAAATCAATGATGTATGGAGTCCCGCTAGCTGTAGTCTAGCCACTCTGTGTGAGACTGTGTCTGTGTGAGACCGCACTCTTGGACACTGGGGCCTAGTGTGGCAGCTCTCTGGGGTGAACGCGTGATCTCTGTCCCCAGGCCAAGCTGCCCCACCTCCAGCTTCCTGCTGCTCTTCCTCCTGTTCAGCATGGAGTGATGAGGTGTGCGGGAGCCTTGTGGGTGTGCAGGTGGGCTAACTGTGTGTGTGTGTGTGTGTGTGGAGGAGAGGGTTAGGTTTCCTCTGCTCCGTTCAGCTCATCCTGGCCTGTTGAAGATCACCTCATCTGTCTGTCACACCTTCTGTGCCTGAGCCCTCCCTGCCTGTGATGAGGTGAAAGTGCCCCTGCAAGGACGCTGCACTGTCCGATATCCCCCACTACCCAACCCTCCCCCCACACACACACACACACACACACACAGTGTGCTGGCCCAGAAGAGGAATCTAGAAAACCTTTATATACTTGCGCATTATATATATAACAATTTCCCTCATTCATATATATATATATATATATATATATATATATATATATATATATATATATATATATACATATATATATATATATATTTAAAATCCTGTGAGAAAATATGGATGTGTGTGTGGGGGAGAGGGCAAAGTCTCACTCCCACCACCTGACACAAGCCCCCCCACTTTTATCCTATCTGCTTCTAAACTTCATTAAGCAAATAGCGCCACTCAAATCTTTAAACGCCACTTCCCCAATATCCTATTAAATAATAGCATTGGAGAGGTCCTCGGGGTCAGCGGGGATCTATCCTCTTTAATATTAGCTGCATAATATCACATCTAAAGCTGATCCCTCCAGAGACTGCTGCCTGGCCTCTGACTCATCTTCAAAGATATATTTCCAAAAACCTCACCTACTTCCATCAACACACACCGTCCACAGCTCAAACGGTCCCCTCGCACCGTGTTGGGAGGGTTATTAAAGGAATAGGAATAGGGAAATATACTCATGACATAGCTGTTGGCGACGCTTTAATTTAACGGCGCTCTGCGCTTCAATAACCGAGGATCAGACTGGCGGTTGGGAGTACAGAGGCATTTAGCATGTGTGCTGTAGAGCAGTATGTGATATATACTGTGTGCTACAGGAGAGAGAGCAGTCAGTCTGTCTTCAGTCTGTCTTCAGTGCTCCGGGACGGTCGTCCTCTCATTTGCTCAGAGACGGGAAATGACAGACCTGGAGCTGTACAGCAGGAACAGTGCACGACAGCCGGCACATAATGAACAGACATCAACCAACATTTAATGTCATTTACTGTTTATTCAGACTCAACGTGAAAATCGTTACTTTTTCGAGATCATCTGAAAGCAATTTCTCTTTGTGTTTGGGTTTGGTGTTTTAGCCTCTCAGCTGCAGCCGTGAGCAGGACGGAGAGCCTGACGGAGTCCACACAGACAGCCAGTCCCAGCACCGTCGGTATATACAGCGTTTCCGGGATATTACTGCCGCTTTGTTCTAGGTCAATATAAAGAACGCACTAAACTTTTTTTGTTAAAGCTAAAATGAGTATGTTTGTTTTGGTTGCTGTGTAACTTTTAACCTGCTCTCTTGTTCCTTTATAGTACATCAGTGAACGTTTAGTGCCAGAAGAGGACTTCACTGATGCTTAGTTAAAACCCAAATGTACAACTGGGAGCTGCTTGCAGAGTAAAGCATTATAGCATCCTGCTCGTGCGACTTCACTGTGCGTCCAGTATAAACATACTTGTTCAAAGGCGCCGCAAACATACAGTCGTGGAGAGGACCAGTCAATCACACCAGCTTCTCTGCAGCCTTATTAATCACTCGCTGTTGGATATGTTGAATGCAAAAATATAATATACTCATACCTGAAGTTATGTGCAGCTCCCTGTGGAGGCCACACTGGCTTATATGAGGGTGTCTGATGCACAGAAGAGTGCGTGTGTTCTCCTGTGGAGACTCGTGACCTGCTACAGCACACGACCTCTGCACACGACCTCTTGACACTGAGCGTGTCACCTCTCATTGCTAATGATGACAGAGGTGCCAATGTAGTGAGGGATCTCGCTGTGGCCCTCTGGGGAGGGGCTGGAGGCGGGGCTGGGGCCCCTGTACATGTAAGGGTTAAGCTCCTCCCCCCGATAGCCGTAGCTCTCCGTCAGGTGGCCGAGCGAATAAGGCGTGGTGGGGAAGGGGCCGTGCTTGGCTAGCACGTGGTGAAAGTTCAGGGACACGTAAGGAGGCTGCGCCTGCAGGCCCATACCCATCAGAACCCTCCGCTCCTCCCCCCTCGCCTGCTCCGTCAACCGGGCCACGCGCCGCTCCCCGTCACACGGCCCCAGGGATGCGTGATGCTCCCCCTGGTGGTCGTAAGCCGTCTGGGCCGCCGCGCACAGCCTGTGTCTCTGCTCCAGCGCCGCCTGCATGGGACAGTGCTGGCCGAGGCCCTGGAGCACGGCACCGCCCTTACCCAGCACGGCCGCGCCCAGCAGCGAACACGGAGCGGCCGCCTCCATCCTCTCCGCCGGGTCTTTGCCGTCCCGTAGGAGGTGAGGTCTCCTGGCCGGGTCGCCGGCCGGTACGCCTAGCCCACAGAGGTGGCCGTCGGGCCTGGCCCGGCTGAGGGCGGGATGCTCGTACGGTTCTTCTTTAAAGCGGCTGCCGGGCCGGGAGGAGGAGCAGCTGGTGAAGCCGTCGTGCAGTGCCTCGCTGGGATATCTCCTGCCCACCGCACTGCCGTCTGCAAGACAAACATTCCCAGTTCAGCCAGTCGGTGGAGATCAGTTGCTCCAAAATGCGCACGATTCGGGTTCAGGCTGGAACTGCTTACCTGTGTAGCTGCTGCAGCAAGACGAGGCAGTGGGGCTGCCGGAGTGGGGGTGCGGGGGGGGCTTGGAGCCCAGCGTGGGGAGATTTAGGGGAGGTCTGGGGGAGCCTCCCTCGCCCCAGGGAACCTCCCTGTGGGGCTGCAGGCTGGAGAGGGGCTGGAGCGCCACCCGCTCCGGAGATCCCGTCGCTGCCCGCGGCTTCCTGCAGGGGGCGGGCGGGTGCGCGTGGGCATGCGTGTAGGGGTAGGGCAGGGGCAGGGTGTAAGGGAGCACCTCGCCCGGCTCGGGGACGGAGACGGGGGCCGGAGGGAGGGACACGGCACTCTGCTCCCGGCAGGACAACAGGCTGCACGGGGGACTCGATTTCCAGCCCCCCTCAGGCAGAGAGTCCAGCTTCTCAGAAGGCACAGACATCTGGGCAGAGGAATACACACCATCACCCAGACGCCAAGAGGTACATTAAAGTCAGCCAGCCTACCCACAGGAATGCATTTTGTGAATGTTTATTTGTTCATATGTACATATGTGTGTGTGTGTCCGTGTGCAGGTCTGAATATGTATGCGTTCACATTAGCGGCACAGCGAGTAGCTACACTGGCGTACCTGCGGATAAGGGCACATTTTGGCTTTGGTTTTGAGCCGGGCTGTTTTGGCTTTGAGCTGTTTGCGGGAGTCCTGCACAGAAGGGAGGGAGTTCTTATAGGAATGAGCAGGCCTGGTTCTGCTCTGGTCCTGAGACAACTGTAACTCCTTATACTCCACATCTCTACAAAAAACACACACACACACACAATCACTCTAATGTCACACACATAATCAACCTCTGCCCTTAAGGGAAACTAAGTGGAGCTTTCCATATTACCATGATGATGTATTTGGCTGAGCGGGACCTGAGATTTTACTTTCTGCAGTGGCCCAGTGCAATGCTACACGCTTGGTCTTAGTATTCAACATCCCTCCAGTCATCGTCCAAACCACATTAACGTGGCAGTCATGTCTGCTCACGCACACTCAGGCCAACACAAAATCACTCAGCAACACATTTGCGCAGCGGCGCGCTCGAGGCGAAGAGGCCTGGGACTCACGTGAGCACGTAATTGACGCTGACGATGCAGTGTGGGCGCGAGGAGCGGCTGTTGTGTACGATAGTGGCGTAGCTCTGTACCCAAACCCAGCCGCCGTGCTTTGACAGCATGCGGTAATACTTCGTGGTGACCTGTCCCTTCACCAGCACTGTGGAGAGCAAGCGGGATTGTCAGGGGCGCGAGCGCGAGCCCGAGCGCGAGGCGTGTTCACAGCGTGCTGCCGCGCTATTACCAGACACGGCCTCTGCTACTCCGATTCCCGCAATTGCTCGCCTTTCACGTCCTTGTTTACTTAATGTCCGCGCCGCCATAGCGACGGCACGAATCCACAGCGAAA